>NW_024540562.1:0-37431 GCF_016647625.1 Suillus subalutaceus | reverse complement strand
TTGAATGCCCGGGTCGAGTCCGCATAAACGATGTCGTGAAGATTAATATTCGGATACATACGTCATTGAGCAACGAATGAATTTGCTGAAGACTCTGAGAGTAGACAAAAACGAAAGCGAACGCGAAAACAAGATAGCATATATGAATACGTGACAGACGTAACAGGTTAATTCAGTATTTGCTACAACTTAAAATGGAGACGAAAAAGAATGCGATACAAAGGACCTGTGAACCCGCACGAGATGAAAGTAATACAGCATGAACTACACACCGATATGAATGAAAACCATCCTCTGCTCAAGCGGCACTTTCGTCTTCACGGAGTGCGTAGCACGGTTGAGTGCCCAGGCCGCCTTCGTACAGTCCATGACCTCACCATCCTCCAAATCAGCGAACAAATTCTCGTAGAACGCTTCGACAACGTGTTTTGCGACAGCATCGTCGACCTCCCACAGTGTGCCAATGACGCTCTTGAATCCCGAAAACTGGAGACCAGCTGCGAGGTGAATCACTTCGTCGGGCGTCTTTTATCGCCAACGGCGGTATGGCATGCCGACAAGAACGCGAACTCAGCGTGCGGAATATGTTTTTCCATGATATCGAGCAGCGTCAGAGGTTGATCTCTCATGACAAAATGCGAATTGTAAGGCTGTTTAGGGTCCTGCTTACCATGACAAGCCAAATGCACCCAGCTGTTCTGTTCCAAAGCTTCGAGTGCACCTGCTCGTGTGGCTGCGCCGCCAGAAACAGTGGTACGGTTCGCGGTCGCGGGGACGAGCTTACGGACAAGCTCAAGCTCGCTGTCGACAGCCAAGAGCGCCTTGCCTTTCCCTGCACCCGGTTGGCCCTGTCCGATTGTCACAAAGGATGGAGCAACACGCTTCTTCATCATCTGTCTGGATCTGACCAGAGCCGAAAGTGTCGGGGTGTAAGAGCAAATGTAGAGATCCTCCAGGCATGGCTCTTTAGAGCGATCTGCCTGGTTTGAAAGGGGTGAGCAGCATGGAGAGGAATGGACGTGAAAGCTGCAGTTGGACACAGCCAGATGCGAGAGTGGAATTTTAATTTCAGATCATGCTGGAGGACATTGACGACGGGTAGCATGATCTCGTCCCATACTGCCCGCAAGAGGACTATTAGATCGTTCCGCGGCACCTTTGGTCCCATGACAGATGCATGTCGTATCGCCCTGGCGAAGCGATCCTTGAGATTATTCAGATCTACGAGAGTGACAGACGGCAATGGAACATGATGAGGCTCTCCTGACGTTGGTATAATGATGGCGCTGCACGAGTATTGGCTGGCAATCAGGATGATAACGGGACCCTGGCGTGCTGCCGCTTGCAAGTCTTCGTACGAAGGCGGGAGCATAAACCGCGAGAACGCTTGAAGATTACGGATTTCAGCCACTGCAGCTTCCCATTGCCTTGTAAGTTTCCTGTACTCGGTTGCTGCCCAATCAGCTCCAGCTGGGTCAGCAATGCCTGTAGAACCCTGAGCATCAGATAGGCGCTTGTTGAGCACCAAGAGCTTTTGAGCTAGCTGCGGACTCGCAGACTTCAGGTCTTCCAGCGGAGTCCTGAGTCGGGAGGCCAACGACCACTGCTGGCCACGGGCCTGCTCCACAAGTTCAACCGCTTGTCGTAGATTGTGACGACGTATGGCACATGAGGCTGCATCTACAGGAAGTGATTGTGCACCACGAAAAGCAGTTGCAGCCTTCCGGCGTGAGATGATCGACGATCGTGTCATCACATGGCTGTCAAAAAGCTCAAAGCACATTTGGTATGCTTCAAGATCAGATTCATGTTGATAGACTTCTGCTTGGCGAGCCCAATTAATAGCCTCCTTGATGCGTTCCGGAAATCCTTGAGTAGGATGTCTCGATGTGAGTCTGAAGTTCTCCATAGCGAGCGACAAATCAGCGGGATTGTGTAGAATGCGGTAACGAGAAATAGGCCTCCTGCAGCCACATGTAGCTGAAATACCTGCTCGGGTGCAGTGAAGACAGAGCCGCCAACGATTCTTGGCAAAGAGTAATGGCTTCTTCGATCTTCATTCTTCTGAGTTTGTGTGAACCGAGAGCAGAGCGCTGAGCTCAAACCGTAAAGAGTTTTATGGCGCTCGGAATGCCGCTTTAACCGAAGGGAATCGCGATACAGATCAATGGCCTCGTTAATATCCTCGCTGACATGCAATTTATTATATCTGGTTTTGAGCGCGAGGGCAAGATTGCTAAGCGTGGTATCACGATGTGGATGCCCAGGTGAGCGCAATATCAGTGCCTCGCGACGGAGGCTGATAGCTCTGGTTATATCATTAATGTCACCACGTTTGTGGAAGCGGGTAACGAGGGCACCCCCTAGGTTGTCCAATGAGGTATCACGAGATTCGTGCCCAACAGGGTATAAGCGCAGCACTTCTTCATACAAAGAGATGGCCTCATTGAGGTCTTTAGATTTGCCTTGGTGATCGAAGCGATATCTGAGTGAGACGGCCAAGTCATTCAAGTAGCTACCACGGTCAGGATGTCCCCTGGAAAGTAGAGAAATGGCTTCACGACCGAGTCTTATGCCCTCATCTAGATCATCGATGCTGCCGCATTGTGTAAAGCGCGTGAAGAGTGATTGCAACAGCGTGTGGAGTGCTATTGGACGGCAATAATGGCCCAGAGGACAGAGCTCGAGGATGACACGTCGAAGGTGGATGCCTTCATCAGATGTGTCTATCGGAAGATCGTTGCATCCGCCGATCACATAATCGACACCATGTGTCCCTGTCGCGACGCTTCGAAGGTAGGTGCCATCTGGACAGAGAGGTAGTAGCTCATGATAGAGTCTGGCGGCTTCGAGGATGTCGGCAGCAGTACTTTTCTTCTTGTGGCGCCAAGTCAGCGCTTTGGTGAGATTATATAGAGATAATGGATGATCGGGGTGGCCCTGCGGACGCAATGCAAGGGCTTCGCGGAAGAAGGAAGCAGTGGTATCAATGTCTTGAAGATCCTTGCGAATATACCCCTGAAGGCGCGCATACGCAAGGTTGGTGAGGGCTGTTGCGTGGTCAGGATGGCTGACCGGACACTGGTCTAGAACCAACTGAAAATGCTGCACTGCATCGCTCAGGTGAGAAACCGTCTTGCTCGTCATGTATGCGGCAAATTGTGCGTGGCCCGCATCGTGTCTCGAGCGATCTCGCAGTCTACAAGGAACTACAGTTGGCATTCCGTCAGCAAAAGCTAACAGTAAAGACCAGCGTCACTCACATCAGACAGTGTGCCATCCTGATCGTCGCAAGTATGTACAACGGCGGACTTCAGCGTGAGGAAAGGGTAGACACCACGGACGGGGGGAAGGACAAAACTACACGATGTTAGTATATATGGATGAATGAAGAGAAAATCACTCACTGAAAGGTTCATCTCCATGATCGAGTAGCTCATCCCATGACATCTGAAGTTTCCAAATGACCTCTCCACTGCCTAGCATTCGGCCAACCTCATAAGACGCCCAGATCTCCACTGATAATGTAGGTGTCATATGTGATGATCTATATACTGAAATCAGTTCTCGCATCGCATCAGAAAAGTCTCCGTGAACTTTACAAAGTCACAGTGTCGCCCCACACTACAGATCTGTCGGATGATAAGACACTGATGGCCGATTCCAGCGTCTCTGGGTGTCGACATTAATGGATATGTGGATCCCTGCGGGAATGCGCCGGGAGGGAACTTGAATATTTCTTCCGCTGATGACTGTAAAAAATGTGGGGATCACGCAGCAGATACAAGGTGATATCGAGCGACCCACCTTCAAGTCTGATGTATTGACTTTCTAAGCCACCAGGCATAATGGTGCGACGAAACAAAATGATGAGGATTGAAGATGGGCCGAGTGGTTGGCGGAATGAATGGGAGGGAAAGACGAGGGACAAGGGTAATGATATGGGGACTGGTAAGGGGATTCGGCTGACAGCCTGGGAGAGGAGGAGAGGCTGAAGCGCGCCTCAGAGAACCGGTGAGAAGAAGACATTGTCATATATCGTAATATATAGGAAAGGATTTCGTCACATTGTAATATAAGCAATATATGACTATGTAAATGCACCGCAATCAGCATAATCGCCAGCAAGAACTCACCAGTTCACTGATCCGGGCTCAGTCACTAGGATTAGGAGAAGAATCTGTGCTAAAGAAGCATACACGAGTCATGGTCAGTTTTCAGCGAAAGTACTTGGCCTGCCAAGGTTGAAGGGGATATGCGAGTCTCAGAGCGTCTTGTAATGATTGCTACTCTTGAACTTGTATCATGGAGTCGTACCACTCATTTAGCACACTTCGAAAGCATATGTAGAATCGGATCCGAGTGCATTTCCTAAGGTAATGAAAATGCAAACAATGCAAACCGCTGAAAACAGCACGCACATAAAAGCCGAACGATTCTATACGACTCGTCCGATTGAACTGATAGTGACATGGTGGAGGAGGATTGAGCTCGAGAATGTTGTGGAAATACCAGGGACAGTCTGCAAGAACATAAAAGTTACATTCATGGATGCAACGTATAGTGAATATGTGTGACGAAAACACGTGAACACCTGGGTTTCGGGCGTAGCTATTTTGACGCGGTCCTGCCGCGGTCGTGACGCGTAAGTAAAGCGGCATGCATCAGGTAATGACCTGAAAACGATAAATCTTAGTGCCAAGCTCAGGTTCCTACCTATTAATTGGCGGGTGTGTAAGAGAGCCGAACAGCCACAGACCAAATACAACCAAGCGCTATTTCTCCGACGATTTACCGAAACTTTTTGGGCTACCACTGACGAGATGATGAATGGTGTACCCTAGCATTCTCTTAGGTCTTGGTACTGATCATCGGAATCATTGGGTATAAGCTCCTGTTCAGTGGGTCGGTAGATGGGCTCTGCTTTTATTTGATATTTGTTGCGATGCGGCGCTTACTGAGGTTGTGTGGTGCAGAAGTCGGAGTTAAAGAACATGGGCGCTTGAAGGTCTGAAGCGAGTCCGCAAAACGATGTCACTAACATTAATATTCGGATACGCACGTCATCGAGCAACGAACGAATTTGCTGAAGAAACGAGAGTAGACGAAACGAAAGCGAACGCAAAAACAAGATAGCATATGAGTACGTGACAGATGTAACGTGGTAATTCAGTATTTGCAACAACTTGAGGTACAATGGAGACGAAAAAGAATGCGATACAAAGGACCTCAGCTGTGAACCCGCACGAGATGAAAGTAATGCAGTACGAACTACACACCGATATGAATGAAAAACCATCCTCTGCTCAAGCGGCACTTTCGTCTTCACAGTGTGCGTAGCACGGTTGAGTGCCCAGGCCGCCTTCGCAGTCCATGACACACCATCCTCCATATCAGCGAACAAATTCTCGTAGAACGCTTTCACAACGTGTTTGGCGACAGAATCGTCGACCTCCCACAGCGTGCCAATGACTCTTGAATCCCGAAAACTGGAGACCAGCTGCAAGGTGAATCACTTCGTCGGGCGTCTCCTTATCGCCGACGGCGGTATGACAAGGGATAAGAATGCGAACTGCGTGCGGAATATGTTTCTCCATGATATCAAGCACGTCAGATGTTCATCTCTCATGACGAAGTGGGAATTGTAAGGTAGGGTCCTGCTTGCCATGGCAAGCGAGGTGCACCAGGTGTTCTGTTCCAAAGCTTCGAGTGCACCTATTCGTGTGGCTGCGTCACCAGAAATAGTGGTGTTGGCCGTCGCAGGGACGAGCTTATGGACAAGCTCGAGCTCGCTGTCAACAGCCAAGAGCGCCTTGCCTTTCCCTGCACCCGGTTGACCTTGCCCGATTGTCACAAAGGATGGAGCAACACGCTTCTTCATCATCTGTCTAGATCTGACCAGAGCCGAAGTGTCGGGGTGTAAGAGCAGATGTAGAGATCCTCCAGGCATGGCTCTTTAGAGCGATCTGCCTTTGTTTGAAAGGGGTGAGCTGCATGGAGAGGAATGGACGTGAAAGCTGCAGTTGGACACAGCCAGATTCGAGAGCCGCGCTTTAACTTAAGGACATGCTCAAGTACGTTGACGATGGGCAGCATGATCTGGTCCCATACTGTCCGCAAAAGGACTATTAGATCGTTGCGAGGCACCTTTGGGCCCATGCTAGATGCGTGTCGTATCGCCCTGGCGAAGCGATCCTTGAGATTGTTCAGATCTACGAGAGCGACAGACGGTAAGGGAACATGATGGGGCTCCCTGACGTCGGGATGACAATAGCGCTGCACGAATATTGACTGGCAATGAACAATGGACGGGGCCCTGGCGTGCTGGCTCGCAAGTCTCCGTACGACGGGGGAGCAGGAACCGCGAGAAACCTTGGAGTTTGCGTATCTCAGCTACCGCAGCTTCCCATTGCCTTGTAAGTCTTCTGTACTCGGTTTCTGCTCGATCAGCGCAGCTCTGTCGGTGATGGTTGCAGAACTCTGCGCGGCATTAGAAATGCGCCTGCTCAGGTCCAAATAATCGTGCGCTAATTTTGGATTTGCTGACTCCAGGTCTTCAACTGGAGTCTTGAGTCGAGAGGCCAGCGACCATTGCTGGCCACGGCCCTGCTCCACGAGTCTACTGCGTGTCGTAGATTGTCACCGCGTATGGCACATGATGCAGCATCTACAAGCAGTGATCTGGCAACATGGAAGGCAGCGGCAGCTTCGCGCCGTGAAGTTGCCGATGATCGCATTGCCAAATGAGCATCCAGAAGCTCAAAAAATGCTAAGTAGGCCTCCGGTGTGGTCCGTGACCATGTGATGCTTTGCTACAACAGTCCAATTATATGCCTGAATGATGCGTTGTGGATATCCTTGAGTTGGGTGCTGCGACGCCAGTCTAAAGTTCTCCACTGCGAGGGATAAATCAGCAGGGTCGTGTAGAATCCGGTAACAAGACAAATATGCATCCTTCAGCCGCATGTAGCCGAAATGCCTGCTCGGGTGCAGTAAAGACACAGCGGCCAAAGATTCTTGGCAGAGCTGAATGGCCTCCTCGACATCTTCATTCTCCCGAGTTCGCATGAAGCGCAAGCACAGCGCGAAGCCCGGATTTTGAAGATATGTATGGCGCTCTGGATGGTCATGTCGCACTGACTGAAGGCATTCGCGGTACAGATCAATGGCCTCCTTAAGATCCTTGCTGACATGCAATTTGTCGTATCTGGTGTCGAGCGCGAAGGCAAGGTTGTTAAGCGTGGTATCACGACATGGATGCCCAGGTGGGAATAATGTCAGTGCCTCGCGATAGAGGCTGATAGCTCGGGTGATGTCATCAATGTTGCCACGTTTGTGGAAACGGCTGACGAGGGCGAGCCCTAGGTTGTCCAATGAGGTACCACGATATTTGTGCCCAACAGGACGCAGGCGCAGCGCTTCTTCGTCCAAAGAGATGACCTCATCGAGGCCATTAGGTTTGCCCTGGTGCCGGAAGCGGGACACAAGTGAGAAGGCCAAGTTGTTCAGGTAGCAAGCACGGCCAGTATGTCCCTCGGGGCACAGAGACACGGCGTCACGACGAAGTTGTATGCTCGTGTCAAGGTAATCAATGTTGCCATGTTGTTGAAAGCGTGATTGGAGAACCCACGCAAGCTTGTCAAGTGCTCTGGGACGCTGTTGATGGCCCAGAAGACAGAGCTCGAGGATGACTCGTCGAAGGTGGATGCCTTCATCAGATGCATCTATTGGAAGGTTGTTGCATCCGTTGATCACATAATCGGCACCATTTGCCCCTGCCGCGACGCTCCGAAGGCAGGTGCCCTCTGGACAGAGAGGTAGTAGCTCATGATAGAGTTTGGCGGCTTCGCGGATATCGGCAGCAGTACTTCTCTTGTTGGGTGCCAAGTCAGCGCTTTGGTGAGATTATATAAGATAATGAATGATTGGGATGGCCCTGCGGATGCAATGCAAGTGCTTCGCGGAACAGGGAAGTGGTGGTATCAATGTCTTCAAGATAGTTGCGAATATACCCTTTAAGGCGCGCATACGCAAGGTTGGTGAGGGCTGTTGCGTGGTCAGGGGCTGAGGACACTGGTCTAGAACCAACTGAAAATGCTGCACTGCGTCGCTCAGGTGAGGGACTGCCTTGCTCGTCACGTATGCGGCAAATTGTGCGTGCCCGTATTTGTGTCTCGAGCGATCTCGCAGTCTACGAGGAACTACAATTGGTATTACGTCAACAAAAGCTAACTGGGGAGACCGGCGTCACTCACATCAGACAGTGCATCATCCTGATCGTCGCAAGCAAGTCCGGTGGCGGCCTTCAGCGTGAGGGAAGGGTGGATATCACGAACGAGTGGGAAGGACAAAACTACGATATGTTAGTATGTGCATCAATGAGGAGAAATTTACTCACTGAAGGGTTCATCTCCATGATCGAGTAGCTCATCCCACGACGTTTGAAGTTTCCCAATGACCTCTCCGTTGCCCAGCATTCGGCCAACCTCATAAGACGCCCAGATCTCCACTGATAATGCAGGTGAGGTATGCGATGATCTAGAAGCCGAAGATCAGTTCTCAGATCGCGTCTAGAAAGTCTTCATGGACTTTACAGAGTCACAGTATTCCCCCACGCTACAGATTCCTCGGATGATAAGACACTGATAGCTGATTTCCAGCATCTCCGGGAGTCGAAATTGATGGATACATAAATACCAGCGGGAATGCGCTCGGAGGGGACTTTAAGATCCTTTCCGCTGATGACTGTAGATAGATCGTGAGGATCACGAAACAAATATGAAGGTAATATGGAGTGACCTACTTTCGAGTCTGATATATCGGCTTGCAAAGCCACTACGCGTGATAGTGGGACGAAACAAACGACGAACAACACGCAGCATCGGAAATTGAGAGGGGGTCAGAATGTGTGGTAGGAGAAGACGGAGGCGAACGGAAGGAGTCAAATTGTGGATGAAGTTTGGCTGAGAGGGAGAGGAGAAGAGGTTGAAGGTTCAGGTTATGTTGCACGTGTATTTCCATATTGTCGATCGCAGTTCGGCACGATAGTGACGCTGGTACGATTGCACTAAGCGCTGAGGATGGAGATCACTAACTTATAGGATTAGTGGAAGAATATGTGCTAAAGAAGTACCTCCACAGCACATCCTTCACAAACGCTCCAAAAGCTCTCCCATCCGTGACAACGACCTCTCTCGCTCTAGGCAATACCATCGCGTCCAGCACCAGTATTAAAAGCTCCTTTAATGGGACCTGGTCGTGTGTTCGTCGAGGAGATTCAGGCGAGATGTGGAATCTGAAAGGAAGAATATACACGGGAAGGTTTGAATATAGATCGAAAACAGTGGGTCTGCTGCAAGCCTGCAGGATTCGGGGAGTCAGTCGCGATGTAAAGGGGAGCGTTTAGCATTTGCAACGGTGGTGAGGTTATCCAGAAATGCACGACACCGAATCTTGGGTTTGAACGTATGCGGCAGAGGAGGCAAAGGCGGATGAGGGTACCCTGAGACTAGGTACATCCGGTCAAATAAGTGGCGGATTGAGGTCTTCGTCGAAAGGACTGAGCTGCTGTTCGAGTGTCAGAGTCTCCTCGAGATCTAGTCCACAAACAAGGTGTACGAGCTTCCACCAGGCTGTTCTTGCATTATCGGCGCTTCGTTTCGAATTGACCGTCCACGACGCGAAGATGTGCACCGATGCTAGACAGCGCCTAACGCTTCATGTATCGTATCGGCCACACAAGCCAGGTGTGGATTCGTAAACGTCATTCCGCTCCTTACATCTCTCCGTACGCTCTTGCTCACACACCCTGTCTCAGCCTAAGCCTCGACGACACAAACAACGTCCCAGTCTGCAGTAATCTCTCGGGTGCCTGAGCATGTGCCGGGATGTAGATGGAATAGAGATACTTGTCTCGCGTAGGCGATACATCATAAAGCGTGTCCCCAAGAACCGAAAATCGTAAGGGCTGGAGTCTTGTAACATCACAGTATCTGGTTTGAAGATATTGATATGAAATTTTTTCTGCTGCTGGGCTTCCGTCCCATTGGATCACCTTTACTCCGATATTCTCTCCTGTTGCGTGTAGATCGATGAGGTGGTCCCATGGAATAGATAGAAGTCCATTATTCGTACCCTGAACATTCGTTGGGTGCTGGTATGCCGGCAGGAACGAGTGGACAGTGCTCAAGTCGGGTTTTAGACCCATGCACGAGGAAGCGTCTTAGTTTCTCAAATGAAACATATCTCCAAGCCTTAGAAAAGGAACAAGAAGAATTCGATTAAGTTGTTGAGTGAGTACGAGCGTGTTCTAGATTGCGATACGTTGGTTGTGTAATTCGCTGTGGGAAAAATAGGAGAGGTATGTGGTGTCAGGAGCGGGTGGCTTGCTTTTGGGAGGGTGTCAGCGGGGTGCGGGTGCGGGTGCAGGTGGGGTTGTGCATAGGGAGCAAATATGGTGGTGAATAAGTGATACGCGAAGAAAAAAGCATGTGACTGATGCGAAAGCTGGACTCTAGTACAGCGATGAGGATCGCGAGTTTTCTGTTTTGGGAGTGGAGTGGCGGCTGTTTGGCGTTCATTAGGCTTTGGCTTAGGGAAGAACCTGGTCGCGAGCTGTGTGGTGCGCACATCATGCCTTTTTTCGTGACGGACGGAGACTGGAAGGTGTATACTGTAGACATAATGGTTGTTGAAGCTTGAAGCGCCGAAGACGTGTTGTTTGTGCTTGTTGAATTCTAAGGCTCTTGTTGACGCCGGCACTGGTGAGAGTGCTTCAAGTTGTGAACCCTGTCTCACGCACTGAGCAACTCTAAGGAACAGTCATTTTGTTTCAATGACCATGGGACAGCACCAGATTAGAGAGAGGAAAGAAGGGAGCATAACGAAAATGACTAGCTCGGAGGTCGTCGGACCAGCAATCAAGTGGAGCGTCATGATCAGGACGATCGAGATATTTTTTCCCTTATGCCTGCAGTGATCGTCGCTCATACCATAATTAGGAGAGCTCCTCAACTGGTTTGGAAGGCTGTGGCAACGCAAGTTGGATGCATGTATGGCCAAGGCTTCTGATAACAGCCTCATGTCTGAGGCGTGTAATGAAGCACGAGGAAGATATTGTGATGCAAATCCGCATAAGAACGCCCAGTTCACGAATCTTTGCAGTCCAGTGCAAGACGCTCGCAATCCCTCTACCAAGTCTACCTCGATTAATCGTACCCACAAGATCAACCTCCAATTAAATGGCGCAACTCGTCCCAAACACCACGCCAGTTCGGGTGTTTCAAGATCATAAAGCACGTGTAACGGCAGTCGCAGTTTTAACCTGATGAACGGCGCATGGTCACAAGCTCAGAAGATAATACGCTTCGTCTGTGGGACTTGAAGCAAGGTGCTGTGTTGAAGACAATGTTGGGGCATCGTGCCAACGTGAAAGCATTGGCGGTATCACGAGATGGGCGATTGATAGCAAGCGGTGATGAGAGCGGAGAGCTCCTTGCTTGGCATGGAGACACTGGGGATTCTCTCGCCCCAACCATCGAATCTCACAGTGAAAAGATCTATTCCCTGGATTTTTCTCCAGATGGCTCAATGCTGGCAAGTGGTTCATGGGACGACACGACGAAACTGTGGAACACAACCACGTGGCAATTGTCAGGAACACCGATCAGTTGTGGTGCAGATATCAACTGCGTTCGGTATTCGCCATCCGGCGAACTACTGGCGATTGCAACGGACCACAATATCCAGGTTTATAATGTACTAGGCAAGCGGCACTGTGTCGCAAAGTTCAAGGGCCATGCAGCAAGTTCAACATACAACTACTCTCTCGCGTGGACGCCCGATGCTACACGCCTTCTCTCAAGCGGGCACTTATAATGATTGTACTATACGGGTGTGGGATTCATCGACCTGGGAGCAGATTGGTGATCCATGGACAGGCCATACCAACTCCATCAACTCCATCGTTATCAATGCTTCTGGCACGCTTTCTTGCATCTGCATCTAGTGATAAATTTGTACGCCTCTGGCGACTCTTGGATCGACCCATGAAGCACTCCAGCGACGTAACGCTGCGTCGCCTTCTCCATGGATGGCGGACACATCCTCAGCGGAGGTGGTGATCTGAAGATCTCACAGTGGGAACTACCAAAAGGACTGTCACTGGTAAGTGCCCGGTGATTCTCATCCTTGGTAGTCTCATCTCACATACTTGATGAACAGTCTCAAGGCTCTGGTTTCAAGGCATGTACCCATCTTGGACTCTTATCGCACAGCACGAACATACTTCACGCAGATCCTTGTTATAAACGCGGCAGCCCGCAATGCATGTATAACTGGGGACCTGCCTACTGCTATACAGTTGTTCACACAACAAATCGACGTCGATCCCAACAACTTTGATTCCTATGCCAATCGTTCATTCATCATGGCGAGACAGTTTGCATGGAACGATGCGCTTCAGGATGCAACCAAGGTAAGATACACTGACCACATCACGCCTCACTTAATACAGGCTAACTTGGATGTGACATAGTCAGTCAGCATTGAGCCTTCCTTGATAGGCTATATCTCCAAGGGCCTCGCCCTCTGCGGAAATCAGCAGGAGCACGACGCGATGGCAGCATTTGACCTCGCGTTCACGTTCACAAACGCAGACTCAAAGACGACTCATTTTCTTTTCTTGATCAAGGTAGGTAATTTTCGAATCATACTCTACACTTCATATGGTTTTTTCAGGCCATCGCGTCGTTCAATGCCAAACCCTGTGAAGAGACAGTCTTTCCCGTCCAAGAGCTAGCCTCTCCCAACGCAGATCCTCTCGCTTGTCGTGTCGTGGAAGTGAGTATGATGCATCTTGTTAAGAGCATGTTCGTGTGCTCACTGAGTTTCCTGCGCTTTGAATACTAGGCGTATATGCGAATCCAGCTTGGGACCATTGCCATGGCTGGCGCCCTTTACAGAGATGCCGCTGGCCACTTTACTGCTGCCGTTAACGCTGGTGCTTTCTTTTCCAAATTGGACATCCATTCTATATATGAGGACTTTGTCGTGGTACGTTGATATGATGAGATAATCTGATCCACACTCAACCGCGTGCTCATGCAGCTTTTCGGCTGGGACCTCAAGTCCTTGTGGCAAACCGCAAACCAACAACGCTGTCACGCACTCGTTCGGGCAGGTAAGTCGGGGCTACCCTTGAAGCGTATCGATACATGATGGACATGAGTGATGAACCCACGAAGGCCATCTTCCGTGCTTGGGTTCCTGGCAAGTCTTCTGTAGTGTCACTCGTACTACCACCCTTACTCATGTTTCCCTCAGCTTTCGACGAGGAATGAACTAAACGCCCACGGAGATGTTACCCTCGCAGCGAGTGCCATTCTGATTTGTACCCCGGAACTATTTATTACTCTTTGTGCTTGTATCGTGTGCTAGATCACAACACGCAAGTAGACCCAAGGTTGTAAAGTATTTCCTGCGGACTTGATGGTATGCGACTACTTCAGTACAAGTGATGTTTGAACAACTCGTTGCCTGAAGTCGACACAATCCGCTACTTGCTTATGGTTATCGACACCATCTAATGATTCCGGTAATGGAACAAAGCTGACAGATAGATATGATATCACAAGAGTCTGAGGATGGGGGAAGAAAACATCTTGTGAGCATACATAACACTACCAAAGGAGCTTGTTCCCGTGGCACAATGGTGAGCTTTAATGGGGCGGATGGTTCACCAAGTCACTTGTCCACATTGGCGACTTTAGCGTTCAAGATCTTAAGATCAGGATTTGCATCGTGGCCTCTCGCGCGATCGGTGCCTCATGCTTCGATGACGTAGACTTAGTTTCACTGCCCCTTTGGGGCATGCAGATCATTTGCCTGAGACCCACGACATTTTTCCCGTCCTTGAGGTCTACATCATTCCCGTCTTCATTCTCCATCGGCTTCGAATTTCCCGTGCTTGTGTTTGAATTTTGAGAATGAACTAGACAGGAACATGTGGGTTTCTCGGGTGGCAGGTCGCCGAGCACTTTGCAGTCGTGTTATGAGATAACTGGGCACCATATAGGACTTGCGAGGTCCGGCCTTGCATGCCATGATGTGGGATTGTGGCACGCTGCGCAGACACGGAAAGATCAAAGAACCTAAGCGGTAGTGGCCAGAGTGACTTCAGATGAATGCATGTTTGGTAATCGATCTGATAGCACGCTGATTATCGATTATCTTCATTGCAAATTGCGGCGAAAGCCAATAGTGCTGATCCCAGAATAGAACGATGAAACAGCCGCAGTACATCTACCGAGAACATTCCACGGAACAGAAGCTGACATGCATCCAAGGTTGTGATCTTCATAATAGACATTCTAAAGTGCATGGATGATCAGGCATATGTTATCTCCCTATCTATGTACTCGCAGGCTCCTGTAGTGAAAGAAAACTGTTGTCAGAACTACATCCATGCGGAAGAAGTGTCAAATTTGGGTGCGGTTGCGCTGCCGGATTTGAGCTGGCATTTTAAAAGGTCGTCAAAGATGTGCCTGCCCCCATTGAATCTCGGTATAGAGTTGTTTTCTTGGTAAAATGACCTGGACTCTGGAATGATCGTCGTTATGCATGATGCTAAGAGTGCCCATTGACTCATCTAGCAATTGCAATGATCCAATTTGAAGTTGGACGCGTGTCCCAAGGCGCTTATGATAACAGTCTCATGTCCGGGGCATCTGATGAGACGTAGGGTCGATATGATGAATCAGCATAAAAAGGTATTCAAAACGCACCGACTATCTGCACTAGAACTAGGCACCTACAATCCCTCCAGCAAGTATAAACTGTGCTCAATACCACCAACCTCCAGTCAAATGGCGCAGTTCATTCCAAGCACCATACCAGTTCGAGAATTTGCAAAATATCATGGTGGACCTGTAACTGCAGTCGCAGTTTTCCCCGATAAACGACGGATGGTGACGGGTTCGCAAGACAAGATGCTTCGTCTGTGGGACTTGAAGACAGGTGTTGTGTTGAAGAAAATGGAGCGGCATAGCGGCCAGGTGAAGACATTGGCAGTGTCACGGGATGGGCGATTGATAGCAAGCGGTGGTGAGAATGGAGAGCTCGTCGGCTGGGATGGTAACACCGGTGAACCTCTCACTCGAGCCATCAATGCACCCGTTGCGGGCCGCCAGGGCAACTTCGGTTGGATCATATCGCTGGACTTTTCCCTAGATAGTGCAGTGCTGGCCACCTGTTCAAACGACCATGCGACATTAACGCTGTGGTCTACACAAATATGGCAGATTCAAGGACATATCAAATGTGACAGTCCAGCTGTCTCCGTTCGGTATTCGCCAGGCGGCGAACATATTGCCATCGCGACAGCCAACGATATCCAAATATGAAAACCAACCTTCAGACATTCAAGTTGGAACGCGAAGTCTGGGTTTAGCTTCCAGGCAGTTGCCAACCTTGTGACCAACTCATTCATATGGACCCCCGATGCACTCGCGTGGACTCCCGATGGCACACGCCTTCTGTCATCGGGTCAAGATGCTGATGATGACTCGACCATATGGGTGTGGGATTCATCGACCTGGAAGCGGGTCGGTGATCCCTGGGAGGGTCATTCCAAAGGTGTCAGAGCCATTGCTCTGAACTCTGATGGCACACTCGTTGCTTCTATATCTGGGGACAACTATGTCCACCTCTGGCGGCTCTCCGATCGGCGAATTATCGCCATATTCAGACACTCTGGTGAAGTACACTGCATCGCGTTCTCCACAGATAGCAGGCACATTCTCAGTGGAGGCGCGGATAAGAGGATCTCACAGTGGCTAGTGCCCATGTCTGCTTTGCCGCGAGATGATCCCACGGAACACGCTACGACACACCCAGTAAGCTTGATTTCAATTTTCGGTCTCTTCTCTGTCTAATTTCGCGTCAAGGCGGAAGACTCTGATTTTAAGGCATGTAACCCACCTTTGATTCCTTGAGCAACACGAAAACATGCCTCATGCAGATCCTCGTGATAAGCGAGACAGCCCGCAATTTATGCGTAACTGGAGACCTGCCTGCCGCTGAAAAGTCACTAACAAAAAAGATCGAAGCTGATACCAATAACTACAACTTGTATGCCAATCGCGCGTTTGTTAAGGCACGAAAGCTCGACTGGGACAGAGCGCTTTATGATGCAATTAAGGTAAGGTTCACAGACCATCGTACTCGTCACCATTCCTTCACATAGGCTAACTCGCGTGTTCATATAGTCTGTCAGCATTCAGCCTTCACTGAATGGCTATATCTCCAAGGGGATTGCTCTTTGCGGAAAACAGCAGGTTCGGGGCGCCAGGACAGCTTTTGACGTCGCATCCGTATTTGTGCAAGAGAATTCAAAGAGCACTCGTCATCTTCTCTTGATCAAGGCAAGTATAATTTTTCTTACATCCTCCGTGCTTCGTCGTGGTTTTCGAAGGCCATCGCACTATTCAATGCGGGCGAACATCAGGAAGCGTTGCTGCTCGTCGAAGAGTTGGCTACCGCTTGCCCCAATATTGATCCTCTCGTTTGTCGTATCATTGAAGTGAGAATCCTTCAGTTAATGAAGCCCAGAATCGCTGCTGACATTCATTTTTCTTCGCTTCGTTTATCAGGCACATCTACATGTCCAACTGGGAACCATTGCTTTGGAAAAAAACACATTACGCCGAAGCTGTCGACCACTTCACTACCGCTGTCAACGCTAGCGCTGCATTTTCCAATTCACCAATTGAGTTGATGTATGAGGAATTGGGCGTGGTACGTTGACATGATTCAACTGAAACTTCTTTCACGCTCAACTGCATGTTTTGTTGCAGCTCTTCGGGTGGGATCTCAAGTCCTTGTGGCAGACCACAATACAGAAACGGTGCCATGCGCTCCTTCTGTCTGGCAGACTTGGAGAAGGCCTCGAACCGTACCGATCCATAATGGGAATGAATGATGAAACTACGAAGGGCAGCTTGCTTGCGTGGTTCGCCGGTAAGTCTTCAGTAATGTTACCTATAGTACGGTCCTCATCCACCTTTCAATCAGCTATCAAACAAGAATAAAACGCACGATATTGATGCAAGAAAATCCCGCTCTCGTCGCGAGCAGTTCTCCTGCATTTTGAGAACTTTGTTGTAACGTCAGGCTTGAGGATGAGTCGAGGTATTGGGAGATTGCCGAGCCGTTCACAAGTACGAGTAATCGGTATGGAATTATAAGTTGCTTACTATATAGGAGATGAATGTTGAATGCTGCCATATCCCGAGTGCACGCCTCACTGGCAAATTAGCGCTAACGTCAAAGCGGACGTAAGCAGTGCACAGATGGGCCACAAGTCAAAGCAAACCGTTCGGGATTAACAAACTTTAGCGGGTGCACATATTTGCACGGATGAGTTGGATGAGCCCTGCTCCTAACTTGACGTTTGATTACATTGGCAGTGGTTAGTCGAAGTCATGGGTGCAGAAGACTGGGCCGCTTGAAGCTTGAAGAATATATGACTGGAACGCGCGAGTCGGCCTGACTGGCCTGGCTCCTACTATCTAAGCAAAGCAGAATACGAGGCTGCAAACGAGTCGAGTACAAAAGAACTGTGGTGAACATGCTAGTCGACAAAAACACGAGATAATAGAGTATAATACGAAAACGAGATAGCTGGAGCGCAAGAATACGAGGATCATTTCTACAAACAGCATCAAAGAGGATCGCAGATCAACAACTGTGAATATGTACCAGACGACAGCAATACGACATAGAACTACACACCGATATGAACGAAAACCATCCTCTGCTCAAGCGGCACTTTCGTCTTCACGGTGTGCGTAGCACGGTTGAGCGCCCAGGCCGCCTTCGTGCAGTCCATGACACCACCATCCTCCATATCAGCGAACAAATTCTCGTAGAACGCTTTGACAACGTGTTTTGCGACAGCATCGTCGACCTCCCACAGCGTGCCAATGACGCTCCTTGAACCCCGAAAACTGGAGACCAGCTGCAAGGTGAATCCACTTCGTCGGGCGTCTCCTTATCGCCGACGGCGGTATGACACGCGGATAAGAATGCGAACTCAGCATGCGGAATATGTTTCTCCATGATATCGAGCAGCGTCAGATGCTCATCTCTCATGACGAAGTGGGAATTGTAAGGCTGCGTAGGGTCTTGCTTCCCATGGCAAGCGAGGTGCACCCAGGTGTTCTCTTCTAAAGCTTTGAGTGCACCTACTCGTGTGGCTGCGTCACCAGAAATAGTGGTGCGGTTGGCCGTCGCAGGGACGAGCTTACGGACCAGCTCGAGCTCACTGTCAACAGACAAGAGCGCCTTGCCTTTCCCTGCTCCCGGTTGACCCTGTCCGATTGTAACGAAGGACGGAGTGACACGTTTCTTCATCATCTGTCTGGATCTGACCAGAGCGGAAAGTGTCGGCGTGTAAGAGCAGATGTAGATATCCTCCAGGCATGGCTCCTTAGAGCGATCTGCGTTCGTTTGAAAGGGATGAGCTGCATGGAGAGGAATGGACGTGAAAGCTGCAGTTGGACACAGCCAGATTCGAGAGCCGCGCTTTAGCTTAAGGACATGCTCGAGTACGTTGACGATAGGTAGCATAATCTCATTCCATACTGTCCGCAAGAGTACTATCAGATCATTCCGTGGCACCTTTGGGCCCATGATAGATGCGTGTCCGTATGGCCCTGGCGAAACGCTCCTTGAGATTGTTCAGATCTACGAGAGTGACAGACGGCAAGGGAACATGACGAGGCTCTCCTGACGTCGGGACGATGATGGCGCTGCACGAATATTGACTGGCAATGAGGATGATAGCAGGGCCCTGGCGTGCTGCGGCTTGCAAGTCTGCGTATGACGGCGGGAGCAGGAACCGCGAGAAACCTTGGAGTTTGCGTATCTCAGCTACCGCAGCTTCCCATTGCCTTGTAAGTCTCCTGTGCTCGGTTTCTGCTCGATCAGCAGCAGCACTGTCGGCGATGGTCGCAGAGCTCTGAGCGGCATTAGAAATGCGCCTGCTCAGGTCCAAATAATTGTGCGCCAATTTTGGATTTGTTGACTGGAGGTCTTCAACTGGAGTCTTGAGTCGAGAGGCCAGCGACCATTGCTGGCCACGGCCGTGCTCCACGAGTTCCACTGCGTGTCGTAGGTTGTCACGGCGGATGGCACATGATGCTGCATCTACAGGCAGTGATCTGGCACTACTGAAGGCAGTTGCAGCTTCACGTCGTGAAATAGTTGATAATCGCGTTGCCAAATGGGCGTCAAGAAGGTCGAAACATGTATTGTAGGCCTCCAGTACAGATATATGACTGTGTTGCTCTGCTGCGGTGACCCAGTTCTGGGCTGTTATAATGCGGCGTGGAAAGCCCTGAGTAGGGTGCCTTGATGCGAGTCTAAGTTCTCAATAGCGAGCGATAAATCAGCAGGGTCATGTAGAATCCGGTAACGAGCTAAATAGGCCCCCTTTCAGCCATGTGTAGCTGAACCATCTGTCCGGGTGCAGTGAAGACAGAGCCGCCAATGACTCTCGGCAGAGATTAATGGCCTCCTCGATATCTTCATTATCCCGAGTTTGCGTGAAACGAGAGCAGAGCGACGCGCTCAAATTGGAAAGATTTAGATGGCGCTCTGGATGGTCATGCCGCCTTACCCGAAGGGATTCGCGATACCGATCAATAGCCTCGTTGAGATCCTCAATGACATGCAATTTGTCGTATCTGGTGTCGAGCGCGAGGCCAAGGTTGTTAAGCGTGGTATCACGATGTGGATGCCCAGGTGGGGCGCAGTGTCAGTGCCTCGCGATAGAGGCTGATAGCTCGGGTGATGTCATCAATGTCTTTGCATCTGTTGAAACGGCGGACGAGGGCGCGCCCTAGGTTGTCCAATGGGATATCACGATATTTGTGCCCACAGGGCGCATGCGCAGCACTTCTTCGTACAAAGAGATAGCCTCATCGAGGTCATTAGGTTTGCCTTGGTGATCGAAGCGGGATACGAGTGGCAAGGCCAAGTCATTCATGTAACCACTACAGTCAGGATGTCCTTCGGAAAGTAGAGAAACGGCTTCACGACCGAGTCTTATGCTCTCATCTAGATCATCGATGCTGCCACATTGTGTAAAGCGCGCGTAGAGTGATTGTAAAAGTGCGTAGAGTGCTCTTGGACGTTGTTGATGGCCCAGAGGACAGAGCTCGATGACGACTTGTCGAAGGTGGATGCCTTCATCAGATGCATCTATTGGAAGGTTGTTGCATCCGTTGATCACATATTCGGCACCATTTGCCCCTGCCGCGACGCTCCGAAGGCAGGTGCCCTCTGGACAGAGAGGTAGTAGCTCATGATAGAGTCTGGCGGCTTCGCGGATGTCGGCAGCGGTACTTTTCTTGTTGTGGCGCCAAGTCAGCGCGACGGTGAGATTATATAGAGATAATGGATGATCGGGATGGCCCTGCGGACGCAATGCAAGGGCTTCGCGGAACAGGGAAGTGGTGGTATCAATGTCTTCAAGATCGTTGCGAACATACCCTCGAAGGCGCGCATACGCAAGGTTGGTGAGGGCTGTTGCGTGGTCAGGATGGCTGACCGGACACTGGTCCACAACCAACTGAAAATGCTGCACTGCATCATTCAGGTGAGGAGACCGTCTTGCTCGTCATGTATGCGGCAGATTGTGCGTGGCCCGCATCTGTGTCTCGAGCGATCTCGCAGTCTACGAGGGACTACAGTTGGTGTTCTGTCAGTAAAAAGCTAACAGTAGAGACCAACGTCACTCACATCAGACAGTGCACCGTCCTGATTGTCGCAAGTATGTACAACGGCGGCCTTAAGCGTGAGGGAAGGGTAGACACCACGAACGGGTGGGAAGGACAAAACTACGAGATGTTAGTATATGTGTATGAATGACGAGAAAATCACACACCGAAAGGTTCATCTCCATGATCGAGTAGCTCATCCCATGACATTTGAAGTTTTCCAATGAGCTCTCCACTGCCTAGCATTCGACCAACCTCATAGGACGCCCAGATCTCCACTGATAATGCAGGTGAGGCATGGGATGATCTAGAAACCGAAGATGAGTTCTCGGATCGCATGGGAAAGTGTCCATGGACTTTACAGAGTCACAGTGTCGCCCCACGCTGCAGATTCATCAGATGATAAGACACTGATGGCCGATTTCCAGCATCTCCGGGAGTCGGCATTTGTGGATATGTAAATGCCTGCGGGAATGCGCCAGGAGGGGACTTTAAGATTTTTTCCGCTGATGACTGTAAAAGAGAGTGAGGATCGCGAAACGGATTACAAATGTGATATGGAGCGACCCACCTTCAAGTCTGATATATCGGCTTTCCAAGCTACGAGGCATGACGGTGTGATGAAGTAAAAAGACGAGGATCGAGGATGGACTGAGTCACGGTGGTGGCAGAATGGGTGGGAGGGAAAGACGGGGGGTAAGGGGACTGTGGATGTAATTCGGCTGAGGGAGAGGAGGAGAGGTTGAGGGTTCAGGCTATGTTACACGTGTATTTCCATGTTGTCGATCGCAGTTCGGGACGATAGACGCTGGTACGATTACAGTAAGCGCTAAAATGGAGATCAGTAGGATTAGCGGAAGAATCTGTGCTAAAGAAGTATAGACATGTCATGGTCAGTCTTCAGCGAAAGTGGCCCGCAAACGTTGAAGGGGATATGCGAGTCTCAGAGCATCTTATGATGGTTGCTGCTCCTGGACTTGTACCATGGAGTCGTACCACTCATTTAGCACACTTCGAAAGCAAAACGTGGAATCGAGCGTATTTCCCAAGGTAATGGAAATAAAAACAATACAAACTGCTGAAAACGGCGCGGTGACAGAAAAGTCGAATGATTCATACGACTCGTCCAATTGATCTGACAGTGAGGTGCATTGAGCGTGAGAATGTTGTGGAAATACCAGGGATGGTGAATTTGCGAGAACATGAAATTCGGATTCATGGAAGTGAATCCCTCGAGTGACGGGACAGCGACTTGGAACAAGAGTCGGCTAATTAGATGGCCACAAAACGATAAATACCTGGGCAGCCCAATTGATATCAACTTGTGTATGCCGTTGAACAAGTCTTTGTCACCACTTCCCTCTAAGTTCACTGATTGCCAGTGCAAAAGCCAAACAAGTCCAAATCCTTGACTCGATTTGGACTTGACTTTCATCATGGACGAGTCAACGCCTCCAACACATATACCTGCCCCACCATCTCCATCAGCACCAACAAGAATACCGAATGATTTCTTGAAAGGCGTGGTCAAAAGTTCGTCGTGCGTCTTACCTCAGGCGTTGATGATCGAGGTATCCTTTTCTTTTCCTTGCATGAATCTAGAGCCAAGCTTACATGTGCTATGTGTAGGCGTTTCTCTTGTGTCCAAATGGATACATGAATATCGCGCTGGAGCAGACGGAGGAGCATGTCAATGGGATAGTCACAAATCGATACGGGGACGCATTTATTCGCGGGAATAATGGTAAGTCGTTCAAGGATGTAAGGCCTGAACATGTTATGTTCTGATTGTGTCCTCCTGTGCTAGTGTAGTACATATCTACTGAAGAACCGCTATAATCACAACGCTGTACTGTACAAGCATCGCTATAATCTACGAAAGCAATATATGACTTTTCATGTAAGACATGGCTTCGTTCCTGTACTCTCGGCCTTTGATTTATACACATCACTCGATGAAGGATCTTTTGGCGGATCTGCGCTGTATCATCGTTGTGGTGGATAGGTGAGATTTGTATCGAGATCCCACATTCATGGCTCCCTTTCCATTGAAAAAAAAATTAACTGCTCCTTCTCGTCACAATACATCCGTCGCTCAGAGCAGTAGCGCCAATATGTGCGGGTAACGCCATGCTCCTGGAATCTCTTATAATGTGACTGCCAGGAACATGGAGTTATCCGCAGTCACTGGGTTCGGGTGAGGTTCAATTTGTACATTGGGGTAAGGTATATACACCCCAGGGGAGCACGTAACTGGATAATGCTACATACAAAGCGATCAGTCATGTACGGTGTGCACTCATCCCCTCTGCACGATCTCAAATCCCCAATGCCGCCTCCACAGCACATCTTTCACAAACGCTCCAAAAGTGCTCCCATCGGTGACAGCGACCTCTCTCGCTCTAGCCAGCACCATCGCGTTCAACACAGGTATTGAAAACCCCTTCAATGGGACCTGATCATACGGATTGATCAATGCGTCGAGGGGAGTCAGGCGGGATGTAAAATCAGAAGGTTTGAAGATAAATCGAAAAGAGTAGGTCTGCTGCAAGATTCTGGGAGTCAGTAGCGATATAAAGAGGAGCGTTTAGTATTTACAACGGTGGTGAGGTATGCAGAGGTACACGACACCGGATCTTGGGTTTGAATGTATGCGGGAGAGGAGGCAAAGGCGGATGAGGTACCCTGAGACAGGGTACAACCGGTTGGATAAGCGGTAATCCAAGGTCCTCATCGAAAGGACTCAGCTGCTGTTCGAGTGCCAGAGTCTCTTTGAGATCTAGTGCACAAACAAGGCGCATGAGTTTCCACCAAATTGTTCTTGCATTATCGGCGCTTCGTTGTTCGAATCGGCCGTCTGTGACACGAAGATGCGCACCGATGTAGACAGCCCAACACTTCATATATCATATCGGCCACACGAGACGGGTGTAGATTCGTACATGCCATTCCGGTCCTTACATCTCTGCGCGCGCTCTTACTCACACCCTGTCTAAGCCTAGGCCTCGACGACCCAACAATGTCTCCATCTGCACCAATCTCTGGGGTGCCTGAGCGAATGCCAGGATGTAGATGGGATAGAGATACTTGTCCCGTGTAGGCGATACATTATCAAGCTTGTCCAAGAACCGAAAATCGTAAGGGCCGGAGTCAATGTGTCTGGTTCAAAGATTTTTTCTCATGTACTGTGCAACTGGGCTTCCGTACCATTGGATCATCTTTGCTCCGATTTTCTCTCCTATTGCTTGTGGATCGACGAGGTGATACCATGGGATGGAAGTCCATTCTTCGTACCCTAAACATTCGTCAGGAGTGGGGACATTTGGAGGGACGAGCGTAGTGTTCAAGCCTGGTTTCAGACCCAAGCACGAGGAAACGTCTGAGTTTTTCAAATGAAACGTATCGAATTGGGTTTCCAAGCCATAGAAAATAAACAAGAAGAATGTGATTAAGTTGTTAATAGAGTACAAGCACGTTCTCGAGTGCGATGCGTCGGTTGTATAATCCGCTGTAGGGGAAGTAGGCGAGATATTTGGTGTCAGGAGCGCGTGGGTTTGCTTTGGGAGGGCGTCAGCGCGATGCGGGTGGGGTTGTGCATAGGGAGCGAACCTGGTGGTAAATAAGTGATACGCGAAGAAAAAGCATGCGACTGATGCAAATGCTAGTACGGCGATGAGGATCGCGAGTTTTCTGTTTGGGGAGTGGGATGGCGGTTGTTTGGCGCTCAGTAGGCTTTGGCTGAGGGAAGAACCTGATCGCGAGCTGCGTGGTGCCGCGCATTCGGTACGCGCCTTTTCGAGCGTGACAGACGGAGACTGGAAGGTGTATGCTGTAGACATGGTGTTAAAGACGACGCGTTGTTTGTGTTTGTTTGATTTCAAAGGCGCCAGTACTGAGTACTATACGCGAGCGCCAAGAATCCTGTTTCACGCACTAAACAACTCCAAGGAGCCGCCGACATATTTTTTTTTTATTCTAATGACTATGGCGCAGCACCGGATTTCCTTCAAATAAACAACAACACACCCCTTTACTACAGGGGTATTTAGCACACTTGCCCAAGCTCACTGCAATTCACCAGTGCGTCCCGCCGTTTGCTTTAAAAGTCAGGTACCAGATACTACCAGATATGCCACTCCAGACAGACATCCCGTTTCCTGAAGAACCCCTCACTCTGTCTAAAGAACAGGATGCCGGATTTTTTCCTGCTCGTCTTGGGTTGCAGCTCAACAACTCTTGCTATACAATTTTCAGGAAGCTAGGGAGAGGGGAATTTTCCTCTACTTGGTTGGCTTCAGATTCTGAGTAAGTCTAGTTGTTCACACAGGTGTCAAAGAGCGCTCAATTTTAACGTTCGTTCCCTCAGAGCGGAGGAGATGTTAAGATACTGTGCCATCAAAATTCTGACCGTTCATGATACCAAAGCTCATCATGATGTTCGTCTGCTCGAGCTGGAAGTCATGCAAACTAACGCTGGACTGACCATGACATCCTTTCTGCCTCGCCTCCGTGACCACTTCGAGATAAATGGACCTCACGGTCAACACCTCTGCCTTGTTCTCCCTGCTCTCTGTGAAAGCGTGAATAGCTTAGATGTTCGGCACCCTCGAAACTGCTCTACCCTCCAAAAGTTAAGATTATTGTTGCTGAAGTCTTGGAAGCCTTGACTCGGCTGCATGCCGCAAATATCATATATACAGGTAGGCACAGGAATTACCCTGACGCAACATATTCATGTCCTTTTCCCTCGAAACAGATCTCAGGCCGGAAAATGTTCTGTTTGACGAAGGAACGCCACCCAGACTATTCAGGAACTTCTCATTCATACTCCTCAGATCATCGACGGTGAATTTGAATTGAAAGGCGCACGTTATCCCATCATGCGGTCGCAGCCTATTCCTCATCCTTTTCGGTGGGACGACCCCGGCATCACTGTAGAACTGTATTCAGTTTGTGTGACGGGTTTCAGGAAAGGCAAGTGTTATCTTTGTGTCTGTTATCGATCATCAGCTCACATGTCTTCTTGCAGTGCAAATGACCAATGCACGACCTCCGAGTCCAACGAGAACAATAAGTTCATATGACTTGCGTGCACCAGAAGTTATCCTGGGGGCCGACTATAATGTCAAGGTAGACATATGGGCACTCGGATGCATGGTATGTTCAAATTTCTGGCAGTCATGTTCGTACAAGTCTTATATGCATGTGTTTAATATAGACTTTTGAGCTTCTCACTGGAAGTACGCTGTTCATTTCCACAAGCAGGTCAAAGTATCGAAGATGAGCATTTGGCAAAGATGGCGCAGATGACGGGGGAGAGTTTCTCAGAAAAGATCCTCGCGAAGTTCCGGAAGCGCAACGAGCACTTTGACGAGAGCGGTCAGTTCACCTTTCCTCGTGGCATTTGTTTCATTTCCATTAAACGTGGTTGGCTCATTTCAGGGAAGTTATTGCGTATTGAGCAACTATCCTTGATGACTCTCGAGAGCGCAATGATCGATCACGGTCTGCCGGAAGTAGAAGCGGCTGCTGCTGCAGCGTTCATCTATGCGTGTTTGCACTTGAATTCAGAAGAACAATCTTCGACCAGTGGCTTGCTCAAACATCCATGGATGGAGTGTGCATATATGTACTGCCAGTGTTAGCCTATCATTTCTGCATTCTAGTATTACAGGCACTGGGCACGTTAATTCTTGAACAATGATAAAGAACTCTCGTGCTACACACCACCGCCAGTTGATACATGCACGTGCTCCTGGAAAACAATCGAAGTCATACTGGCACTCGCATTTGAATCGGCTATGAACCTAGTATGATACTCTCGAACACTAAGGATCAGGCGTGGTCCCAGCACAAACATCTGGATGACCATGAAAATTTGAAGAAACTAAGATAAATCTGAGTTTCCGGGGAATATTTATCCTATAGAAATGATGAACCGTAGCCCCATGCAGAGACCTGGGATGGAGCACATACCGCTGAGATCATTGGTGACATATAACCGATCTTGAGGCAAGCAGCAGGAAGCATGCTAGCATGTGCATAACTTCAGCGAAAAGAGATGATCACATTCATATTATGAACTCACCTCGCAAAGTAACCCACGTGAGTTTTCAACAATACTGTAAAGCAGTCCCTTATAATTCGTCCTGCTGATTGTTTTTGTAGTTCACGGAAGTGTTTTACAGCGATCCGGACGGCGAGACACAGTGTGAGGACCTCCCATGCACTGCCAAGTATCCAACATATGGAACCCAGAAGGACCACATCTCCCTCGAATTCAACAGTGCACCGATATGTCCCGGAGAGAATAAGCTCCTCTGGAATTCGTTAATGAGCTGGATGCACTTTGAAAGTTTGTCATCCATAAGTAAACTCACCCCCTGAAGAATGCTTCATTGTTATTACGCCTACCACTATAATGGCAACAGCAACAGCCAGGAAGGCGACAATGAGAATTATCAGCACCTTTCTGGAACATTGATACATGGCGTGCAGCCGAGTGACCACAATGACTAGCATGATGTTTAAGCCAAGTCAATATCACTGACTCGTATTGCAGCTGTATATCTCACCCTCCAGCATTGTAATCACAATCACACCTATCCAATATAGTGCGACGTACATAATCTGGCCTGAAAAATCTAGTTAGCGCTTGACCTCAGACGATCACATACTTGTAGCAGACTCACAGCTGTGGTAGTCATTATGTTTGAACTAAAAAGCTGGTCAAGAATCTCACTCACCCCTACATTGGGGCACAGTTGATTGGACGGGAATTGCAGAGATCGGCACAGAACACTCACTACATCTGTCACCAAGATTGGAAGATTCGCTGTATGGCGCGGGCCAGTTAGAAGACAAAAAATATGTTGAATGCGAGGAGACATACTAAGTATGTTGATACTGATCATGAGAGATAACCGATTAGCACGATATCATTTTCTTAGCCTTCCATACTTACACAGCATGAATTATTCCAAAATAGCGTATCTAAGATATCTTCGAGTCAGCACAACTTGGCGATTACACTATAATGCGAATTACACACGCTGAGATACAGAAAAGCCATCAGGGACCAGCGTTGCCCCTATTACGAAATAATTATATTTTCATGTTGTTCTTCTGACTCATGCGGGACTCTGCTCACCCAGATCAGTTCGACCTATATAAACCATTCTTAGCGAGCTAGCCACTCTATGACTGATGACGTCAACCTACCTCTTGTCCGAATGTCAGTGCTTGAATTTTTATAAGGATATCAGTGGTTCTGTAATACTATATTGCTCACCCCAATCATACATCACCCCGACAGAGGAGGCAACTGCGAAACCACAGCCAAGGTTAGATTGACGCATGACCATCTTCATCTATGATCTAACAAGGTCTCCACGAACCTGCAAAATAGCTAGCAATGTGGCTCGCATTGATGGACGGCCACCAACTAGGATCATTTGAGAGTATGGTCATACTATTTTAGACTGAGTATGAGGGAAGTAGTAACGAACTTGGTAGGCATGTGGCGATGGTGTTTGTGATGGATATATCACCACGGGTCGCTTTTTTGACCAAAACAAGGGTCATAGGACATGCTACTGCCTTGATTGCCCGAAGTAAGTATTGCCGCATAAAGTCAAGTAGGAACTCAATCCAAGTTTCAGTGATGAATTTGCAAAAATCACGGGCGGAATGTTTGAAGACCGCACAAGGTCGATGACCTAACACACGCCTAGCCTCAAAGGTGTGATGCGACCATCGGAGAGGCCCGCTATCTCCATGAGTATCGGCGCTCTCGACCTTGCTGGTCTTGGCTCTGGGAGCGTAATAGCTCCTTCAAGGTCACGTTCTGCCAGTATGATGTCAGTCAGATATGAATATGGGAGATCCATACAGAGTAAGCAAATAAATTACGTCCCACCCGAGCTGCCAATACATCATTCCAAGAAAACCCTGAATGTCGAATCACCTTGCTCCTTGATGACGAGTCCTCATTCTCAGCATCTGTCGCAATGCGCACCTTCTAGCTAGACCCTGCCCCAGTCTTCGGTCTGGGATATCGTAACTAGGATGTCAAAAGTAGTAAGCATAGAAATCATCTGATGCGGTGATAAGACTTGATGATGCCATCAATTTTTACATGCTCACAGCTTAATACATCCCGGTTCATACCAACAGCTTATTATCTGGGATTGATATCGGGTGCATAGTATACGGCGCGATCTGAATCACATTATTGTAGTCGATGTAGAAGGGCCTCCACTCCGAGTCGTACTAGAGATCCGTCTGTCAGAAACAGTCAGCTGCTTCGCTTCACAGTGAGGCTGCCATACGCAGAAATAACGCATCCGAACCAAGCTGTATCGAGTTAAAGTCAGAATTCGGTGGTTAGCACTAGCTAGTAATACCAATGCCAAGGTATGTGTTAATGCTGGCGGCAGGGAGCGACATGAAACAAGGATGCTCAAGGCGTTGATGCGATGATCTCGATGCTACTAGTAGGAGCGCACCAGGTATAGTAGGTCGGACCGCACTTTAAGGTCCACTAATGGGTATGTAAGAGTTAGGGGGGCCTTGCTCCACGGGCAAGATAGAAAAAAGAAGGTCACTGAGATGGTATCAGTGAGATGAGGTGGAAATGTACTTTGAGTGTGTGGCTGGCATGCTAGCCGCCACTCTGAAACTGGGAAGGTGCATAAATTTTACTTGTAAGCTTTAGATATGACTCGGAGTCATGCCGGTTTGTGTTTATTGAATTCAAAGGCTCTTGCCAAATCTATCTAGCTTACTTTATGTAATTTAGTACGTTCACATGTGCAATGAGCTCTTCCTCAAGCGCAGCCATTTCCAATATGGTAGGACAAATATACTCTTTCTGGGAATGAGAACACGAATCTCTACGTTTTCTCCTTTTGCCCGTCCTAACTTATGATACTTATCATAAAAGCGGAAAGACCTCGATACTCCAAGTCCTCTTCGATGATCTCCCAGTCAAACAGACTTTACCTCGAGCCCACCATGCGCACTGCAAAGCATTTCATTGAGTGTGCACTCATCCATGACTTCTGCTTGTGCCTAGCACTGAACATCGTTTATCAGCACCGTGGAGATATAGGACTGTCCAGGAAATGTCACCGTCGACACACTCGGTGCATCTCTCGCTGAGTCTTCGTAATAGACATACGAGTAAGTGCGCTGCATTTATCCGCTGACTGCTATCCTCATCCAGATGCACAGGACCCCTACCAACATCCTGTCTCAAATTCAAAGCTCGTAGAGTTCATAGTCGCTGCATGCCAAATCAACCCTCACATAAATTTGTAGTCGTACACAAAGCAGAAAGGCTTTAAGAGGACGACAAGATCGGTACGCCAGTCCCGCATACATTCTTTGTTCGGGCTGAAACAGCACGCAGAAAACTTCCGCCAGATACACGAACGCGTCATGGACCACCTCGTAGACGAATCTCCCGAATTTGAGCAATTCCCTCTCAATATCCATCTTGCCTCCATATATGACCATCCTCTTCGAGAGGCATTCTCTCGCGTGCTTCATAAACTGATCTATTCCCTGCCATATCTCGAAGAACTATTAAATGTCTTTTGCTCTGTATGTGCCTTCATTACCACTTGTCTTCACGGGTACTTCTCATCGCTCGCAGGACACAGCATCCTCAAAGGCTTTCCTATTCGATACATCCAGTAAAATCCACGTCGCAACAGACACCTCACCAGTAGACCAAGCCACGCACAATCTCTGCTGCGACTATCTATCCATGCTCAACTCTTTTGGACCTCTCTACGGGTACGTACATATCATAATTTTCCCTCCCACCACTTAAACCATCCCATCAAGTCCAACTCTAACAATCCACAGGCGAGTCGGTTGTCCCCAACACCAGCACCAACGCCCCCACCCACAGCCACGACATCAACTCCCACCTCCGGCACCACTCCTACCGGAACACCGCTACTCTCCTCATCGTCATCCCCCCGGTCCACCCTCAAAGCCCCACTTCTACCCCTCAGCAGCGACGTCGCTCTCACCTTCACGCCCAGGAACTACGCTCACGTACCACTTTGTCACGCCACACCTCGCATTGCTGGCACTCCTTCCGACGATGGTGTATTATATGCGCAGGGATTTAGTGGAGTGGAATGTCGTGTGGTTTAGGGAGGGCATTAGGGAGATATGGAAATCTGGGCTGCACGGGGCTTCGGAGCCTCAACGTTAAGCGCATCAAGAAGGAAACTGCTTCACAAGACTTCCTCAGCCCTTTTCACTTAGCTCGTCCTCGATCTGCGATGATTCTGCGTCCCTTGCTTTCTTTATTGTCTCATCATTGGTGCCTTGGACGGCCATCTGTCAGACTTGAACGTGGGCTTCTTCAATATATCCATTTTGATCTCAACTACGACAGCGTGATATTCCACAGGACCGAGGCAGCTGTGCTTACATACCGGTGGCTCGAACGATCCAATCTCGCCTGATCGCTATTGGAGCCTCTCTGATTGCACATAATCACTTCTATCCTAGATCTAGTCTGCCGCACGGCGATCGGACGGTTTGGTTCCAACACCAGTTCATTAAATGTTGGTCAGGGTTCCCAGGACCCACTTCCACAGCCGTGGCTGGCATACGTACGTGCCCTTGCGCCTGGCGTATCTCTAAGCTAATCTCACCATGTGCAGAGCTACACTCACTGCCTCAAATCTACCCGACCGGAATATTGACAGCCATTCCCACATCCGGCTGACACCAGTGACAGGCCCATCAGTGAATGCGTCCATCGCCGATAAAAATCACGACTTCGTTCTAACGTTAACGGGAGGTAGGTTTGAGGATGAGGCGAGGAGGTACTTGAAGATTGCCGGGTCTTTCACAAGTATGAGTAATCTGCATGAAACTATAAGTGCTCACTATAGGAAATGAATATTGAATCGGATGTAAGCAGTACGCAGATGGGCCATTGTCAAGCCAAAGCAGCCATCTAGAATTGACCAGACTACCAACATTGACGGGTGCGCATGTTTGTATGGGTGAGCCCTGCTCCTAACTTGACGTTGATTACATTGGCAGTGGTTAGTCGAAGTCATGGTGCAGAAGGGCTGGGCCGCTTGAAGCTTGAAGAATAATATGACTGGAAGGCACGAGTCAGCCAGACTAGCCTGGCTCGTACTACCTAAGCAAAGCAGAAGACGAGGCTGCAAACGAGTCGAGTACGCAAAATCTTTGATGAACATTCTAGTCGACAAAAACACGAGTAGTGTATAATACAAAAACGAGACAGCTGGAGCGCAAAAATACGAGTCTCGTTTTTACAAACAACAGGATGAAAGAGGATCGCAGATCAACAACTGTGAATATGTACCAAGTGATAGCAATACGACATAGAACTACACACCGATATGAATGAAAACCATCCTCTGCTCAAGCGGCACTTTCGTCTTCACAGTGTGCGTAGCACGGTTGAGTGCCCAGGCCGCCTTCGTACAGTCCATGACACGACCATCCTCCATATCAGCGAACAAATTCTCGTAGAACGCTTTGACAACGTGTTTTGCGACAGCATCGTCGACCTCCCACAGCGTGCCAATGACGCTCTTGAACCCCGAAAACTGGAGACCAGCTGCGAGGTGAATGACTTCGTCGGGCGTCTCCTTATCGCCGACGGCGGTGTGACAAGCGGATAAGAATGCGAACTCAGCATGCGGAATATGTTTCTCCATGATATCAAGCAGCGTCAGATGTTCATCTCTCATGACGAAGTGGGAATTGTAAGGCTGAGTAGAATCCTGCTTGCCATGGCAAGCGAGGTGCACCCAGGTGTTCTCTTCCAAAGCTTCAAGTGCACCTGCTCGTGTGGCTGCGTCACCAGAAATGGTGGTACGGTTGGCCATCGCCGGGACGAGCTTACGGACAAGCTCGAGCTCGCTGTCAACGGTCAAGAGCGCCTTGCCTTTCCCTGCACCCGGTTGACTCTGTCCGATTGTCACGAAGGATGGAGCAACACGCTTCTTCATCATCTGTCTAGATCTGACCAGAGCCGAAAGTGTCGGGGTGTAAGAGCAGATGTAGAGATCCTCCAGGCATGGCTCTTTAGAGCGATCTGCGTTCGTTTGAAAGGGGTGAGCTGCATGGAGAGGAATAGACGTGAAAGCTGCAGTTGGACACAGCCAGATTCGAGAACCGTGCTTTAGCTCAAGGACATGCTCGAGTACGTTGACTATGGGTAGCATGATCTCTTTCCATACTGTCCGCAAGAGTACTATTAGATCGTTCCGCGGCACCTTTGGGCCCATGATAGATGCGTGTCGTATGGCCCTGGCGAAACGCTCCTTGAGATTGTTCAGATCTATGAGAGTGACAGACGGCAAGGGAACATGACTAGGCTCTCCTGACGTCGGGACGATGATGGCGCTGCACGAATATTGACTGGCAATGAGGATGATGACAGGGCCCTGGCGCGCTGCCGCTTGCAAATCTTCGTAGGAAGGTGGGAGCAGGAACCGCGAGAACGCTTGAAGATTACGGATTTCAGCCACTGCAGCTTCCCACTGCTCCATAAGCTTCCTGTACTTGGTTGCTGCCCGATCAGCAGCAGCTCTGTCCGTGATGGTTGCAGAACTCTGTGCGGCATTGGAAACGCGCTTGCTCAGCTCCAAATAATTGTGCGCCAGGTTCGGATTTGCTGACTCAAGGTCTTCAACTGGAGTCTTGAGTCGGGAAGCTAGCGACCACTGCTGGCCACGGCCCTGCTCCACGAGTTCAACTGCCTGTCGTAGATTGTCACGACGTATGGCACATGAGGCTGCATCTACTGGTAGCAACTGTGCACCACGAAAAGCGGTTGCAGCCTCACGCCGTGAGATAATTGACGATCGCGTCATCACGTGGCTGTCGAAAAGCTCAAAGCACATTTGGTATGCTTCGAGGGCAGATTCGTGTTGATAGACTTCCGCTTGGCGAGCCCAGCCAATAGCCTGTCTGATACGCCGAGGAAATCCTTGTGTAGGATGTCCCGATGCGAGTCTGAAGTTCTCAATAGCGAGCGATAAATCAGCAGGGTCATGTAGAATCCGGTAACGAGCTAAATAGGCCCCTTTCAGCCATGTGTAGCTGAACCATCTGTCCGGGTGCAGTGAAGACAGAGCCACCAATGACTCTCGGCAGAGATTAATGGCCTCCTCGATATCTTCATTCTCCCGAGTTTGCGTGAAACGAGAGCAGAGCGACGCGCTCAAACCGGAAAGAGTTAAATGGCGCCCTGGATGGTCATGCCGCTTTAACCGAAGGGATTCGCGATATCGATCAATAGCCTCGTTAAGATCCTCAATGACATGCAATTTGTTGTATCTGGTGTAGAGCGCGAGGCCAAGGTTGTTAAGCGTGATATCACGATGTGGATGCCCAGGTGGGAGCAATGTCAGTGCCTCGCGATAGAGGCTGATAGCTCGGGTGATGTCATCAATGTCTTTGCATCTGTTGAAACGGCGGACGAGGGCGCGCCCTAGGTTGTCCAATGGGATATCACGATATTTGTGCCCAACAGGGCGCATGCGCAGCACTTCTTCGTACAAAGAGATAGCCTCATCGAGGTCATTAGGTTTGCCTTGGTGATCGAAGCGGGATGCGAGTGACAAGGCCAAGTCATTCATGTAACCACTACAGTCAGGATGTCCTTCGGAAAGTAGAGAAACGGCTTCACGACCGAGTCTTATGCTCTCATCTAGATCATCGATGCTGCCACATTGTGTAAAGCGCGCGTAGAGTGATCGTGAAAGCTTGTAGAGTGCTCTGGGACGGTGTTGATGGCCCAGAGGACAGAGCTCGAGGACAACTCGTCGAAGGTGGATGCCTCCATCAGATGCATCTATTGGAAGGTTGTTGCATCCGTTGATCACATAATCGGCACCATTTGCCCCTGCCGCGACGCTCCGAAGGCAGGTGCCCTCTGGACAGAGAGGTAGTAGCTCATGATAGAGTCTGGCGGCTTCGAGGATGTCGGCAGCAGTACTTTTCTTCTTGTGGCGCCAAGCCAGCGCTTCGGTGAGATTGTATAGAGATAATGGATGATCGGGATGGCCCTGCGGACGCAATGCAAGGGCTTCGCGGAACAGGGAAGTGGTGGTATCAATGTCTTGAAGATCCTTACGAATATACCCCTGAAGGCGCGCATACGCAAGGTTGGTGAGGGCTGTTGCGTGGTCCAGGATGGCTGACCGGACACTGGTCTAGAAACCAACTGAAAATGCTGCACTGCATCGTTTCAGGTGAGAGACCGTCTTGCTCGTCACATATGCGGCAAATTGTGCGTGGCCCGCATCTGTGTCTCGAGCGATCTCGCAATCTACGAGGGACTACAGTTGGTGTTCTGTCAGCAAAAGCCAACAGTAGAGACCAACGCCACTCACATCAGACAGTGCACCGTCCTGATTGTCGCAAGTATTGTACAACGGCGGGCCTTAAGCGTGAGGGAAGGGTGGACATCGCGAACGGGTGGAAGGACAAAACTACGAGATTTAGTATATGTGTATGAATGACGAGAAAATCACTCACTGAAAGGTTCATCTCCATGATCGAGTAGCTCATCCCATGACATTTGAAGTTTTCCAATGACCTCTCCACTGCCTAGCATTCGACCAGCCTCATAGGACGCCCAGATCTCCACTGATAATGCAGGTGAGGCATGGGATGATCTAGAAAACCGAAGATGAGTTCTCGGATCGCACGGGAAAGTGTCCATGGACTTTACAGAGTCACAGTGTCGCCCCACGGCTGCAGATTCATCAGATGATAAGACACTGATGGCCGATTTCCAGCATCTCCGGGAGTCGGCATTTGTGGATATGTAAATGCCTGCGGGAATGCGCCAGGAGGGGACTTGAAGATTTTTTCCGCTGATGACTGTAAAAAGAGAGTGAGGATCGCGAAACGGATACAAATGTGATATGGAGCGACCCACCTTCAAGTCTGATATATCGGCTTTCCAAGCTACCAGGCATGATAGTGTAATGAAGTCAAATGACGAGGATCGAGGATGGACTGAGTGGTAGGCAGAATGGGTGAGAGTGAAAGACGGGGATAGGGATATGGGGACTGTGGATGTAGTTCGGCTGAGGGAGAGGAGGAGAGGTTGAGGTTCAGGCCATGCTACACGTGTATTTCCATATTGTCGATGGCAGTTCGGCACGATAGACGCTGGTACGATTGCACTAAGCGCTAAAATGGAGATCACTTAGTAGGATTAGCAGAAGAATCTGTGCTAAAGAAGTATAGGCAAAAGTCATGATCAGTCTTCAGCGAAAGTGGCCCGCCAAGGTTGAAGGGGATATGCGAGTCTCAGAGAATCTTATGATGGTTGCTGCTCCTGGACAGGACTTGTATCATGAAGTCGTACCATGATCGTTTTAGCTTGTAAAGAAGTATAGACAATGTCATGATCAGTATTCAGCCAAAGAGGCCCACCAAGGTTGAAGGGGATATGCAAGTCTCGGAGCGTCTTGGTTGCTGCTCCTAGAGTTGTATCGTGGAGTCGTACTACTCATTTAGCACATATCAAAAGTAAATGTAGAATTGAGTGTATTTTCTAACTTGAAGGTAATGGAAATGCAAAGTTGAAACCGCTGGAAGCGGCGCGTAGAGAAAGCCGAACGATCCTATACGACTGGTCTGATTGAGCTGACAGTGACATGGTGGAGGAGAATTGAGCTCGAGAATGTTGTAGAAAGACAATTTGCGAGAACATCATGATGAACTTGAAAGTCGGATTCATGGATACAGTGAATACTGGATAGTATGAATAACGAATTTAAAGATTGAGACTGCAACTTAGAACGAGAGTCAGCTAACGGACAAATTACTAGTAAGTCTTTACAATACCTGGTCAACCCAAGATGTCTGCCGTTGAACAAGCTTCAATTGATAGTAATATTGTCGCGCGGCCACTAGCACTTGCAACTCAAGTTCATTCCCACTGCAGCGCGAAAACCAAATCCTTGACGGCCAGACCCACGAATTCGAAGGCTCTTTCCATTTCTCTGCTGTGCACACATGCCAAATCAAATCAAACCCCGACATAAATTTGAATCACTGAAGACGATAAGATCGGTACGTTGTTCGTGATTGAAACACTGGCAGCACGCAGAAAACTTCCGCCATATACACGAACGCGTCATGGAGCGCCTTGTAGACGAATCTCCCGAATTCGAGCAATTCTCTCTTAATTTCCATCCACCTCACCAGTAGACCAAGCCACGCACAATCTTTGCTGCGACAATCTTTCCATGCTCAGCTCTTTTGGACCTCTCTACAGCCTGAGGTACATAAGTATCGTAAAATTTCCTCCCACCCTTATACCATCTCACCAAGTCCAACTCTAACGATCCGCGGACGAGTCGGTTTTCCCTGACACCAGCACCAACACCCCCCACCCTCAGCCATGACATCAACTCCCACCTCCAGCACCACTCCCACCGGAACACATCAGTCACCTCATCGACATCCCTCGTTCCACCGTCAAAGCCCCACTTCTACCCCTCAGCAGCGACGTCGCTCTCACCTTCACGCCCGCCGCATTGCTAGCACTCCTTCCGACGACGGTGTATGATTGATGCACAGGGGTTTGGTGGTGTGGAATGTCGTGTGGTTTAAG
>NW_024540561.1:0-37719 GCF_016647625.1 Suillus subalutaceus | reverse complement strand
TATCGAAAAGTTGTTTGGTGCAGATCATAAGGTTGGTTTGAATAGCGGGAGCCTGAGCTGATATACATAATATTTAGCTTATACCCGTAATAGCTGCTTTCTGATGGCTCAATGGGAATCTGACGAGTATGCACAGGCTCTCAATTTCGCTGACGTGACGGTCCACATGCATCCTGTTTTAGGTTCGAGGCCCGTAGTTACGTTGGTTTGCGACCAAGATCCTGGCATAGGTTGTGACAGGTCGACCACCCTTTATGCAGATGTGCGAAGCGATCATCAAGTCACTATCCAGAGGTAGCTTGAAACTTATTGCCGATGGGCTGATTTTGTTTGATTGGTTGCCCGAGGGAAGAATAGGTGCCTCCCAGGACCACGGGGAGGAAGGCGGCGAACGTCTCTTCAGTCACCTCTCGCCACAGTGGCTCAAGTTGTGCGCCGCAATCACCTTCTCTATTCGGTTTGCCGCACAATGCCTTTCAGTCTGGATTGCTATAAAACACTTCCGCGGACTGCAACGACCATCGACAAGATGGGCTGTTGGCAACTGTTTTATGACGTCAATAAAATATCACGTGCTTCAAGTTCACTTTGCGAGATGAGTTTAATTTGAAATGCGGCTAATCTTGTTCTGCTGAAGTTTCCCGCGATCTGGCTTTGCTGTTGTCTCTTGCTTCCATGTGCAGACGTGTGTGCTGGAACCACGCCTCATCCTTAGTATCCTGGCTAGTGCCGACTCCGATGCAGGAACTAGCCTGATTTCGATTGCCTTCCAGGAGTGTCCGGCATGTAGCAACACGGAATGCTTGTGTGCTACTCTGCAGGAAGCAGGACAATTTCGTCTTGGCATTCATATAAGTGATTTAGTATCAAATTAGATTCGAAGGTGTGGACAGACCACCTGTTGTATCACAACTAAGTAGCTCCCCACGCTTTTACCAGGTGGCACCAGAATGTCTCGCATTGAACCTTAGCGCTGTAGTATTCCCTTGGTCTCGGTACTACCGAAAGCATTGGTTATAAGCGGCTCCTATTCAGTGGGTTTGTAGATGAGTTGTGCTTCTAATCCTGATATTGCCTGCGATGAGGCGCGATGATTGTGCATAAGGAAATGTTGAAGGGCCTGGCCGAGTCCCGCAAAAACGACACATTCAAAGGCAACGTGCCGTCGAGCAACGAATGAGTTTGTTGAAAACTCCTAGAAAGACAAAAAACGAAAGCGAACGCGAAAACAACATAGCATAGAATACGTGGCAGACGTAACAAGTTAATTCAGTAATTGCTATCACTCATGTACAAGGGAGACGAAAAGATAATGCAATACAATAACCCGTGAAACCGTATCAGATGAAAGCATGCAGCAGGGACTAGACACCAATATGAATGAAAACTATCCTCTGCTCGAGTGGTACTGTCTATCTTCACGGCGTGTGTAGCACGGTTGAGTTGCCCAGGCCGCCTTCGTACAGTCCATCCACACTGCCATCCTTCGGAATCTTTGAACATATTCTCGTAGAACGCTTTGACAACGTGTTTTGCGACAGCGTCGTCGACCTCCCACAACGTGCCAACGACGCTCTTGAACCCCGAAACTGGAGACCAGCTGCGAGGTGAATGACTTCGTCGGGCGTCTCCTCATCACAGACAGCGGTTATGACACGCGGATAAGAATGCGAACTCAGCGTCTGGAATATTTTTCTCCATAATATCCAGCAGGGTTAGAAGTCGATCTCTCATAAAAAAATGGGAATTGTAAGGCTGCATAGGGTCCTGCTTGGCATGGCAAGCGAGGGTGCACCCAGGTGTTCTCTTCCAAAGCTTTGAGTGCACCTGCCGCGTGGCTGCGTCTCCAGAAACAGTGCCTTGGTTAGTGGTCGCGGGCACAAGCTCATGGACAAGCTTAAGCTCGTTGTCGATATCCAAGAGCGCCTTGCATTTCCCTGCCACCGGTTGACCTTGTCCGTTGTCACAAAGGACGGAGTGTCGCGCTTCTTCATCATTTCTGGATCTAACCAGAGCCGAAAGTGTCGGCGTGTAAGAGCAGATATAGAGATCCTCCAGGCATGGCTCCTTGAGCGATCTGCGTTCGTTCGAAACGGGTGAGCTGCGTGGAGAGGAATAGACTATGAATGCTGCAGTTGGACACAGCCAGATTGCGAGAGTGGGATTTTAATTTCAGGTCCTGCTGGAGGACGTTGACGACGGGTAACATGATCTCGTTCCACACTGCCCGCAAGAGCACTATTAGATCATTCCGCGGCTCCGTTGGGTTCATGATAGATGCGTTCTCGTATCGCCCTGGCGAACCGATTCTTGAGATTGTTTCAGCTCTACGAGACCGACAGATGGTAAGGGAACAAGATGGGGCTCTCCTGATGTTGTGACAATGATGGCGCTGCACAAGTATTTGTTGGCAACAAAGATGATGACAGGGCCCTTGCGTGCTGCCGCTCGCAAGTCTTCGTACAACGGCGGGAGCAGGAATCGCGAGAACGCTTGAAGATTACGGATTTCAGCTACTGCGGCGTCCCATTCTTTTGTAAGTCTCCTATACTCGGTTGCTGCCCGATCAGCAGCAGCTCTGTCGGTGATGGTTGCAGAACTCTGGACCGGCATCGGAAACGCGCCTGCCTCAGCTCTAAATAGTTGTGCGCCAGTGTCGGATTTGCCGACTCGAGGTCTCCACTGGAGTCTTGAGTCGAAAGGCCAGCGACCATTGCTGGTCACGGCCCCTGCTCTACGAGTTCCACTGCGAGTCGTAGATTGTCATGGCGTGCGGTATATGCTGCAGCATCTACAGGCAGTGATCTGGCATAATGGAAGGCAGCGGCAGCTTCACGCCGTGAAATGGTGGATGATCGTGTCGCCAAATGACCATCAAGAAGCTCCAGAAATGTCACGTAGGCTTCTAGCGCAGATGCATGACTGTGCCTCTCTGCTGCAACAATCCAATTATATACCTGAATGAGGCGTTCTGGGAATCCTTGAGTGGGATGCCGCGACGCCAGTCTAAAGTTATCTACAGCGAGTGACAAATCAAGAGGGTCGAGTTGCACTCGGTAACGAGACAAATAGGCCACCTGCAGCCGCATGTAGCCGAAATACCTGTCTGGGTGCAGTGAAGGCAAAGCCTCCAGTGATTCTTGGCAGAGATTAATGGCCTCCTCGACATCCTCATTCTCTCCAGTTTGCTTAAAACGAGAACAGAGTGCCGAGCTCAAGTTGCGAAGAGTTCTATGGCGCTCGGGATGGTCATGCCGCTTTATCCGAAGGGATTCGCGATATTTATCGATGGCCTCGTTAAGATCCTCGCTGACATGCAATTTATCATATTTGGCGTTGAGCGCAGCAGCAAGGTTGCTAAGTGTGGTATCACGACGTGGATGTCCGTGTGGGCGCAATGACAGTGCTTCGCGAAGGAGGCTAACAGCTCGGATGATGTCATCATTGTCGCCGCGTTTGTTGAAACGGGTGATGAGAGCGCCCCCCAGGTTATCCAATGAAAAATCACGAGATTGATGCCCAACAGGGCGGAGGTGCAGCGCTTCTTCGTGCAACAAGATGGCCTCATTGAGGTCATTAGATTTGCCTTGGTGATTGAAGCGAAACGCGAGTGACAAGGCCAAGTTGTTCAGGTAGCTACCACGGTGATGATGACCCTCGGGGCGCAGAGACATAGCTTCGCGACGAAGTTGTATGGTCTCATGTATGTCATCGATGCTGCTACACTGTTGGAAGCGGGCTTCTACCGCCTGTGCAAGCCAGTGAAGGGCACTGGGACGCAGTTGATGGCCAAGGGGACAAAGCTCGAGGATGATTCGTCGAAGGTGGATGCCCTCATCGGACGCGTCTACTGGAAGTTTGTTGCATCCGCCGATCACATAGTCGATACCATTAGCCCCTGCCGCGATGCTCCTGAGGTAGGTGCCCTCTGTACAGAGAGGCAGTAGTTCGTGAAAGAGTGGCGCCCAGTCAGCGCTTTGGTGAGATTATATAGAGACAATGGATGATCGGGATGGCGCTGAGGACGTAATGCAAGGGCTTCGCGAAAGAGGGAAGTGGAGGTGTCAATGTCTTGAAGATCCTTGTAAATATATCCTCGAAGGCGTGCATATGCAAGGTTGGTGAGGGCTGCTGCGCGGTCAGGATGGCCGACCGGACACTGGTCCAGAACCAACTGAAAATGCTGCACAGCATCGTTCAGGTGAGAGACCCTCTTGCACGTCACGTATTTGGCAAGTCCTGCGTGGCCCGCATCTGCGTCTCGAGTAATCTTGCAGTCTACGAGGGACTGCAGTTGGCGTTCCGTCAACGAAAGCTAACAGTAGAGATTAGCGTCACTCACGTCAGACAGTGCACCGTCCTGATTGTCGAAAGTATGTACGACGACGGCCTTCAACGTGAGGGAAGGCTGGACACCACGAACGGGTGGGAAGGACAAAACTGCGAGATATTAGTATATGTGCGTGAATGAGGAGCAAATCACTCACCAAAAGGTTCATCTCCATGATCCAGTAGCTCATCCCACGACATTTGAAGTTTCCCGATGACCTCTCCACTTCCTAGCATTCGACCAACCTCATGAGACGCCCAGATCTCCACTGATAATGCAGGTGAGGCATGCGATGATCTAGAAACCGAAGATCAGTTCTCGCATCGCGTCAGAAAAAATACTCCGCAGATTTTACAGAGTCACGGTATTCCCCCATGCTACAGATTCGTCAGATGACAATACGCTGACGGCCGATTTCCAGCGTCCACATGAGTCGACTTTGATGGATACGTAAATGCCAGCGGGAATGCGCTCGGAGGGGACTTTCAGATTCTTTCCATTGATGACTGTAGAAGGATCGTGAGGATCACGAAACAGATGCGAAGATAATATGGGGTGACCTACTTTCGAGTCTGATATATTCGTTTTCAAAGCTAGTACGCGTGATGGTGGGAAGAAACAAATGACGAAAAATATGCAGCATCGGAAACTGTCAAGAGAGGGTTCACAATGAGTGGGACTGTAGATAAAGTTTCGCTGAGTAGGAGAGGAGAAGAGGTTGAGGGTTCAGGCCTCAGGCCTCCATGGCCTAGGCCATGATGCATATGATGCACCATATTTCCATATTTCAGTTCGGCACGATAGCGTATGATTGCACTAATTAGTAAGCGCTAAGAATGGGTTTGGAAGACAGGACTGCCGCGCTCACTAGTCATGTCACAATCGCATATAAGGCAATAGGACTCCGTGCACTTCAATCTCGAATAAATAAGTTATTTACAAGTGTTCTTTCCAACTTGAAAGTGTCTCTGCCTGGCAGCGCTCGGATTACAAGGTCCATCGTCTCATCAAAAATAAGTAACTCTCCTAAGCATATACTTCCAACTCAAATCCTGGCCACTTGCAATAGTGGTTACAGAGGTGCCTTGCCTTAAAGTCGTCCACCACACTTGCAATGTTCCCGTCACCGAAAAGATCAATTCCTTCATTGACTGAGCTAGAGAAGCAGTTAATGAAGGTCACCAACCATAGTAGCTGAAAATGCACATACCGGTGGGTCAAAATCTGAGGATCAGTCAGAAGCTCGGTGCTGCCTTGATAATCAGAAATGAACGCCAGACCCTCTGTCTTTTCATACTGGATGTGCTGAGTAAACGAGAGAAAGACGGCTAGGTCATAGCCGTATTCATCCTCATCAAGTGAAGGTCCGTAGTCCTTGTTGTGGATGAACTTCACGAATGTCTGATCATTAGGAGTACCAGACGTCACCCACTCCTCAAGGAGATAAACCGCCGAAAACATCCCCGCCTTAATGTCTGCCATGGGAGCTTGTTCGGAGGTGCCCTGAGTGTTTGACGAGTGTCGAGAAAACGCCAAAGCAATGCCCGCTTCCACGAAACGCACACGGGGTATTGGAAAAGATGGCAGAGTTGGTGCGGCATTGATACAGTGATCGATGTATTCGTAAGTGAAGTCAAGGAGAGATTTTGCCCAGTACAACAAGTTACATTCATTGAGGAGTTTTTCATGCTCATCTGGTAGTGCGTAACGTGAAATCTTGAGGATGCTGGATCCAGGGGTGTGAGGGGGAGGTCTGTGAAATGGCCGCTTGACACAACATCCTGCTGAGCACGCGACCCAAGGCCACTGGAGGATAGGGGAGATAGCGTGAGCCACCCTGGATGAGCTGTCTTAAAGGCACCGATACCGATCATGCTGCGAATGGGGACATCGATAGTGAGTTGTCCGATAGACGAATTTGAGATGTTGGGTTTGAATGAACGATACTGAGGAGTCTTCAAGATATCGGCTAGTGGGCGCACAGGTTGGATGGAATTGAATGTCCTCATTGCGGAAGTCATAAACTAAAGTCAATACTCATTAGAATGCCTGCCTCAAGACAAAGGATGAACTCACCTTTAGGTGCACGCACAGCATCTACACTACCTCCACTTTTCAAGGCCTCTTTCAAATCATTACGGTCAGGAAGGTGGAATACACCAGGTGCTGGCTTCTTGCGAGGAGGTGACACAGTACTATTTGTGGAGTCGCTCTCTCTGCGAACATGAGCCCGCTTTGCTGATGGACGTGTCGGATTATGTGCTGAGCTGTCAGTAACAGTGGAATTACGTCCCACAGTAGATAAGGCATCTGGTCCTTCGAAGTCAAGACCAAATGGGTCTTCATCCTCTTGTTGTGCGGCCCATGGGTCATCTGAGTTGGTGCCGGAAGTTCGAGGGTCTCGTTCTTCAGTAACAGTAATGATAGATCTGTGTCGTTGGAGCTGTTCACGCAAGATATTCTGAGAAATCTATGAGTTAGCAGAGTGACAATACATCGAATGAGCGGAATCTTACTTCTTCTTTCTTAGTTTTATCCAGCCATGCCTCATACTCACTCCACTGCGCTGCAGGCACAACAACCATGAGTAAGAATTGCTTGGTCTTGAAAGTTGTCGTCTTTGGTCCGCGTCGAGATTGGACTAAGCACTGAGCTAAGAAGTACGGAATGGCAGGCAAATGTCCGGATAGGTCAACCCAGGTAGCATCCCGGACAACAAATTCTTCTGTGCGCCAAGGAAATCCCCTTCCAAATGTGAGGATTTTCGGTAGAATAGTATCTAAAGCGATTTGTATAAGCCCAGGGGCGTCCAAGCGAGCATCGATGTCCTTCTTTCCTTCACAAATATTCTGATTTATGAGCATCAGAAAAACAGCAACCTGGAGAGATAGAAAGAAAAACAAATGTACCCCAAAGTTAATGCCGCGCCCACTTTTCTTCCGTGAATTTCCCTCGTATACAGCTGATATCTCTAATGTGATGGTCTCTGCAGGGGGCGGAGCATATGCCAATTTAGCCCATCGTTCACGCTCCAGACCATACTGAGCATGGTGCACAGAATACCCTGCAGCACCAGATACCATGTTCGGGTTGGAACTAGCCGGCGATTGTTGCCATGATAGAGGCACAGCGATATCTGGGCCTGAAATGCGGCCTATGTGCGCAGTGCTACTGGAGGGCTGAGACAAGAAGGGTACTACACGGGGTGGATTGATAGTTGCTATTGAATTTCGCCATTCAGACATGTTTGATATGTAATAGAGAAATTTGACTTACACTTGCGTTGTGCTGCATTCACGGTCTGGCGTATGATATGAGGATTTGGAAGTAACTGTGATTGTGCGGCTGGATGTAATTAATAGCGTCATTGATCAAAAGCTATATAGGGGTTTCAAGTGTACTTACAAGAAGGGCGGACTGAAGAGGGTCGGACCGAAGTTGAAAGCTTCTGTGAGTATCGCAAGTAACATGCTTCACAAACGAAGCGACCAGGTTGGCCAGGCACAATGGTGGCAACATAATAGCATGGAGCGCCTTTGAGTATTGTGCTGCGGCAAGCAGGTCGACCACAGACACGGTCCTCCTTGGCAACAGCATCTTCGGTAAACTGAGAGACGAGTTCCATGATGCTAGTAGGTGCTTGTGTGAGTGAAGGAATTGAAGGAATATAAGTGGCCCTACAACACTTCAGAGACAGGCTTTATATAAACTGTTTGGAAAAACTCACCGCTCTGAAGAGTCGCATCTAGTAAGTGGAGGGTCATTGATATCCCGCAGTACTGAGTTGCATCTAAGTCGAGAGTCAGCAAATTCTTCAGCGAGTTGGATCATTGTGCGCAACATGTGAGTCACCATGATCATGGTCAAAATGATGCACAGATTCACCATGTGGTCGAAACAGCACACAGATTCAACATATTAAAGTTATCTGCCGCAGTGTATCCGAAAGTCTCCGCATCGGACTTATCACGGCGGACTTTATTCAATTGTACTGACCGTTCTAGTCTAGCCATTTGTCGCATTCAACCTCAGGCTGCAACTCTATCGGTGCAGTCGCATTCAACCTGGTGTTCATTCAGCTAAATCTTATCTTGGTGTTCAAGTTGGTGCTCAGTGCACCTATTCTGCTGGCTCCACTCTTATCTTGGTGTTCCTATTCCACTGGGTGCAGTCACATTCAACCTGGTGTTCATTCAGCTAACTCTTATCTTGCCAGTGGTGTTCAAGTTGGTATTCAGTGCGCCTATTCTGCTGGCTCCACTCTTATCTTGGTGTTCCTATTCTGCTGACCAGTGCACCTATTCCGCTTATTGCTATCAGCACTTGCCATTGAAGCTTTTAAAGTGCAGCTATCATGGTGACCGTCAGTCAAACTACTATGCCCAACCAAAACAAACCAACCCGTATGCACCTCTCTATGTATTGTGATTACAAGGCTAACATGACTTGCAATATCAGCACCTCTTGAGGTGATTGCTCCTCACATCCTTCGGTACTGGAAAGCGCGTCAAACAGACAGGAAGATTGTAGAAAACTTGCAGAATCATTTTGACACGTCTCGTTATGGACTAGGGTGAGTCGATTTCCACTAATTGATACTATTTTTCTGATCTTTGTGTGTAGATACACGAAGTTCAGAGAGATCCGCAATGACATGGGTCTCCTGCGTACCCGCCAGCAGAGCCACACCATCGAATCTATCCGTGAAGCCATGATCGAGCTTCGCAAGGCATACCCAAATGCTGGTGCGCGGGAAATGGTGATTTTGCTATTTCACGAGAAAGAAATGAGCGTTTCAAGGTACTTAATTTGTTTGACGTTGATCTGTATCTGACTAGCTACCAAATAGAAATTTAGTGATAGCATACTGTGCCATCTATGAAGCAGACCTCGTACATCAGCGAAAAGCTCGCCGTCTCAAGCGGAGGCGGTTCTGGGCCGCCGGCGTCAACGACCTATTTGCTGTTGATCAACATGATAAGTGGCTTCGATTCGGTCTTGCATTGCACACTGGAGTGGAGCCATTCTCGGGTCGCATCATGTGGATCCGAGTGTGGCATTCCAACCGCAACCCCCAGCTCATTCTCACTTACTATCTTGAGACCATCCAGAAACTGGGTCGTAAGTTCGTTTTAATAACTATCTATCGCACTGTTACTCATTTAAGTTGCCTTGCCTGGGTATGACAGATATGCCACTAGTGACTCAGAGTGATCCCGGCACTGAAAACTATGGAATCGCCAATGCACACACTATGCTTCGTCAAATGTATGATCCGGCACTGCAAGGTACATTACAACACCGCTGGATGCGGACCAAGAAGAATGTTAAACCGGAGATCACTTGGTCTCAGTTGCGGCGCCGGTTTACTCCTGGTTTTGAAACACTCTTGGATGAAGGAGTGGAGAACGGCTGGTATGATAGTGATAACACCCTTCAGGTGTAAGTGACTTCGGGCCTGGCTTTCCACCATTTCGACTTTGCTCACAGTGGTGTATTTAGCATGATCTTCCGCTGGATTTTTATTCCATGGCTTCAGTGTGAGCTAGATAGGTATCAGGACCGCGTTAATAACACCCTCAAGAGGCCAGATCGTAACAAGGTATTTGATTGTTTGATAGTAGTCATTTACATTTGTTTAGCGCTTACAATCTAGGTGCTTCCACACGGTGTACCTAATCTAATATACGAGTCTCCAGAAGATTTCGGGGCCTTGAACTTTAAGGTGCGCTTCATTCAAATACTACTTGAACCACGTTGTCACACTAACTGGCTTATTATTCTAGGTAACAGTCAAACAAGACGATATAGACTATGTCCGCCGTCTCTATGTGAACCCTGATCATCCGGTCTTCGATTTGGTTCCCCGAGCCCTCAACAACTTCATTCAAGGCTGTTATGAAGACCTAGGCCGCCCTCCAATCACTCGTCAGTCTGTATGGACGGTCTACTTAGATTTGTATGATTCGATGCAGCGCTCTGTGCAGGTGCCAGCTGTTGTCAGGTCTCTTACAGATGGCACTGACCCGGATGAAGAGCCTTTGCCTCTCCTCGAAAACCAAAATGACCTTTTTTTTCATGAGGATACTGATGGTGCTTACTATATGGGTGGCATTCACGGCGGACAAGGTCTTGGTACGTTTTCTCTGTTTGAATCAAGTTTGCACTAAATTACTGCACATTAGATGCATCTGATCATCACCGGCTGGATGAACTGGCTGAGTTGGACGAACCAGGTGCACACTTACTGCCTACAGCCCCAATCATAGAGGAAGAGGCATTAGTTATTGCGGGATTCTCTGATGAGGAGGACAACGATGAAACATTTGATTGGTGACTTAACTTAGTGTAGAGTTTGTCTTTTTGTGTTAGTTGAACTAGCAGTGACCCATGGCTACACCCCTCAGTCGTGTTTAAAATTTGCACAATTTGCAATGAACAACAGTCCCCGACTCTATGAAGTAGGGAGGGTTTTGTCGGACGCAAACGGTCAATTGTCTGTAAATCAGTTGCAGCTTACGTGTATTGAATGAAAAACCGTCCGTCGTGACACGCGTACTTGATTTCCACGTTCAACTCGCAACAACTCTGGAATGCAAGGGCATCAACAAATGTATTGGGCCATGCCCCCTTGCGTGATGTATATGTGGACGATAGAGAGGGGAGCGTGAATCCACCTCAGTCAGCCCGGGGCAAAACGGCCAAACCGAGCGTCGTGGGTGGAGGAGGTGAGGAGTTCAAATGTGGACATGGGGGAGGGTGGGGGTGAAACCACCTCGCTCAACCCGGGGCAAAACGGCCAAACCGAGCATTGCGGGTGGCCCAGGAGAGAGGTCCAACGGGCACGCAATGGGATAGAAGGCAGGGGTAACTCACCATCAAAAAATGCGACCATCTCGGGGTGACACAATGGCCAAGCTTGGGGCACAGCATGAGGAGCGCTTGCTCACTGAACTTGTGAAGGGAGGGTAAAGCTAAAAAGTCGTAATCATACTTGCTAACAAATGCAGTGGCAATTGAGAAGTATGTGAATGGTCCTTGACAACAGTCCACATACAAGATTCAGATAGAATAAAAGGTGGAGGTCGTATATCGAAGGTACAAGCATGTACAGCATATAGAAAACAAAACCAAGCAGAGTCGGGGACTGGCGGCATGGCCGCCGCTACGATATAGTAGATGACACTAGAGGTGCACGGAGTCCCTGCATCACACCTGCCCGATATGAGTGTGGTCACGCTATGTAACGGAGCGCGGCAGTCCTGTCTTCCATACTCGGCAGTGCTTATCCAAACGCCCAACGCCCAATGCTTGCCCAATGCCCAACCAGTATACCTAAAATAAGCTAAGTCCACCAAGGGTTTTCATCAATGTGGCAGGTAGGCCCTGCAGTTATGTAAGGTTTGTCCGTTCAAACTGAGGCTATCATCTTAAGTTGTACTGGCAGTAGTGACTCGTCAGGATCCTGCCACCTGTTGTGACAAAAATGGCAGCGTTTATCCAATATTCCACGACATACCCCAAGCCCAACTAGTTGGACCTGGGCCCCAACTCAAGACTCGCACTTCCTTGACATACAGCTAGCTAGGCTCTGGCACGAGCGCCAGGATCCTGCTCTACTAACCCAAAACGCCTGACGGATATGCGTATCATCAACGTCATCAACCCTTTCTACACTCCTTCAACATCTCCACTTCTCCACAAAGAAGACTGGCGCTCCCTTCAAATAGTCATTTTCACTCGTCATCAACATTCGGCATCATTTTTCATTTGACTCGAGTACCTAGACACTGATGATTCCTGCGGCCAGGTATACGTTCTCCCAGCCCCTCCTCCACCTTCTCACAAAATCCATCACATCTCCTATGCAATCCGTGCTGCATGTCCCTTTTCTCCCAATGCCTTTCAAGAGCAATACTCGCCAAGGCATCAATACTCCAGAAGAATTTCTCAAGTGCGAGTGTGCGGTTGTTTACATGCAGGTACAAGTCCTGTGACCTCAGACGCTGCCGACGGGCAGGTAGGTGAGTCAGTTTACTTGGTTGGTGAGGATGTTGATGATAGATACACGCAGGCCACGGAGTCGGTACATATAACAAGTCCGCAACTGACACGAACTCATCGAGCTATAAGCCTATGGCCCAAGACGAACAACACCGAGCTTGCAAGGAAATCATAAAACACGACAAACTGCAAGCGCACCGGTCCCTTCCTTCCCGCGATGGGCAACAACTCCCTCATCCGCCTAGCACTAGCTGAAATTCCTTGACAACCTCCACACCTTCAAAACCCTCCAAGCGTGCATCCAGCGCTCCCACTCCCAAGCCCTAGTCTCTCATTCTGATCCTACCTACCTTCACTTATCGCCGCTCACATTTCCCAGCTCCCGACGCATGCTGACATTGTTGTTGTTGGGTCGGGTATCATTGAGATGTCGTTTGTAAAGAGGATTTTGGATAGTGCAGGTGCTGATGGGCATGATGTTAGAGCTGTTATGTCGGAAGCGAGAGATGCGTGTTCTGGGGCGACTGGGAGGTAAGTCTCGTATCGACTCTTTCATAAACCAGTGGACTAATGTCATCGTAGAAACGGCAGACATATCTCACTACCTTTATATCATGACCTTACCTCGCTCAAGCGTGATCACGGACAAGCTGTTGCCCAAAGGATGGCGAGGTTGGTGCTTCATGAGGAATTACGAAGCGTTGCGGAACAAGAAACCAATCTTGCAGAATCCGGGAAGGCCCTGGTAAAAATGGTGCTGGAACGCGAAATGGAGGGCAAGCTTGTGGAAGACGGGGAATTTGCTGGATGCGTCAGCCGTGCGTATAATGTGATTTAAACCTGACTACTTCAAATCGTGCGACGCAGAATTCTCTATAGGTGGTGTCTTGCACTTCTGATATCAGTACTAAAGTCGAATGAAGAAAGAATCTAATCGTTCAATAATCTTCCATCGACTCGTGTATTATGATCGGTACCAAGATTGATGCTATGCAGAGCTGCCTTTCGTCTGTTCATTGACCGGATGCTATTGATCATCTTTGCACATGCGAGTATCAACAGCTAGGTTCCATCATCAGTTGCCAGGATCCTGCACTCTTCTCCTTGTTGCATCCACCGAACACGACTTACCCAACATCGACGTCATCAATCCATTCTATGCCGCCGTCGCACCCTCTTGAGTCTTATATACTCCTCAACCTCCATCATCGCCACTTTTCCACCATGCTCCCTTCATATGTCATTTTCACCCATCACCTCCAGTATGTCCTCTCCAGCGTCCAATTTCCATATCCGCGCTGTTCTATCCTCTGACACGCTTGTTAGCATTGTGCTGTCCGTAAAAGATATCAATGCAGCTGATCTTCTTTGAGCGACCTCCAAATGCTTTACAGTAATAATCCTTGTTTCAACCTCACAGGTTTTCAGCTCCCCGCGATCGTCATCCCCACTACCAATGACAATCTATCGTCCATCCCTTAATACTACCACCGCGCCTATGTTCCCTCGCAAACATCCCGCGCACTCTCTGTGACCCTTCAAAATTATTGATAGCATCGGAATCGATTTCGTAGAGCTGACGCGGAAGCCATGTCTGTAACTTCGCAGGCGAAACCATGAAGTAATACAGGCAAGGTATTTTTCTGATGTGTTCAAAGGTGTAAAGGTGAGTTCTCCTGGTGTCAATACTAGGGTGTTATGTAACTGGCGGTGGCAGCGATTCAAAGATAGCCCCCCTGGTAAAGCCAAGCATCAATGCATCCGCGCTGGAGATACAGATGAGAATTTGGTGTTACCAAGAGCTTCCGATTAGCAACGATGAATTTCTGAATGTGACAGCTATTGGCCTTGGGCGCCGCCTTGAATTGTATACATTCATCTCATTAAATTTGTTTCTCTTCGCTTCTCGGTTCTCAACCATGACCTATACAATAGCGTCAATCTGTGTTCCATTTCCCACCCAGCGACGGACGAGAAATCGTTCAACTTGTATTACATGTCGTTGTTCGCTCGTCGGTTTCGCTTTCGATACATGAATATTCAGGGAGACCACCATTCATTATTCTATCAAAATAAAGTTTCATGAGTACCTATCCATATACACAATGTTGCAGACACGTGGATGCTTCAGCACCTTTTGTTTCCCCCTGGCCACGTACAAACCACCTTATGAATTCACAGCGTCACTGGGGGTTTCTTTGATGCTGGCATAGTGCCTGTCTCAAGAATTCAAGGTCAACATTACCATACATACTAGTATGCGCGTCGAATACCGAAAGCTTGGATTGTATAACATCTTAAACACATTTAACGACATAGATCTTACCACTTGTAAGTGCTAGGACCCATCGCCCATCGCCCCTACAAATCACAAGGCATCCAGTGCGCAGTCGAGGAGGAGACAGTAAGTTAGATACTAGGGAGTATGTCCAAGATGAGGAAGTGTGAAAGAGAACAGCGGAACGAGCCAGTCTATGCACCAATGACAGCAACTGGAACCCTGGAGGCTGTCATTGGTAGTAAAAAATGCGACTGTGTGAGGGTGAAGCAAGTTTGAAACTCGCCATTGGTACCCGCAATACAAATGAGGTGTTCAAAAACAGGAAATAAGTATCCTATGAACAGGGACAATATCGTATACTCCGGGTCTCGAGTCAGCCTGCTCAAATCAGCGTATAAACGATAGTATGAGAGATAAAAGAGGTTGATTTAACGTTCACGACTTTGGAGCACACAAAAGACGTGAATTTCATATGGTCCGAAGTTGTCGCGATCACGGATCAATATTGTGATATATATGGTGCATTATTTCCACGTTCTGGGTCATCAATTTGGAACGAGCGAGCAGACATGACCTGGTAAATTCACATATCATCATGCGAGTGGATGCACGATACACGGTTGATCTGTATTTGTCATTGTTTGGTATCAATGACCATAGGTCTGGTGTCTCCGATTTTCTACATTCAAGTAAGTATCACGTAGTATTTCACGTTCACTACTCAGCACTCTCCATCCGAGTTTTCGACGCTTCATGTATGCGTGCGCTTTCTGGATCGCGTACTCCTCCACATCTCTGAATATTGGACCGAGTACGCCTCATAATTCTACGACCTCACTCAGGCCTAGCTATGGGGCGCTGCGCGACTTCCTCATCCATGCCATCCGGATTCGGCGAGCGACTCTACATTGATGGCTCCCATTGACTTGGACTAGTACTGTGCGCCTCGTACGCACATGCAACTTGATGAAGCTCGATCCAGTCTGGTTGATATCACTCTCCACAATATAGTGGCAGTTATGGACCATCTATGCCCGTTTCCCTTCTGCGGTTGCGTGCTCGGCCTTATATGACAAATTATCATGCCTTTGGCGAGATCTTGTCTTCTCCGACCTTTAAGGACATATTCGGGCTTCACAGGTATAGTCTCTATAGGAGTAATTTATGTCGGCTGCTTTCAACGCCAAATGACGACATTATTGCTGCTGTGCACGCTATATGTATGTATACTAGGTGGGAGAGCCTTAATAAGGTAATAAGCTCTACAACTTTGGATATGGATACCCGCATTAATCGGTGGTGTCATGCTTATGAGATGTTTTCATCCATATTAACAATCAGCGGGCCAGGAGAATCGATAATGTGATATGTAAGCCAAGCGACTTCCTCGGCCCTTGAAGCTTTGAAGACATATATAAGTAGGATATAACTTGCTCATGATACAGAAGACATTTCCATTCCGCTTTACGTCCAGCATTAACTGATTAACCATGGCTTCTGACACCATCAGCACCCTCCAGTACTTCACTGCTCCACTTGACGGCTCTCGGCCTTACAATAGAATCTACGCAGATAGCACCACGACAAAGCCGCCCCGCAACTGGACCCAGGAGCCGCATGACGTGCAAATTGAGGACGTGCGCGGGAAGGAGGAACTTTACAAGGTTGACAATGCTGGATTTCAGTATGGGCGAGAAGCAGCGAAGCACACCAGCTTCTTGAATGATGGTGAAGTTGAACGCGAATACTATCCTGAGAGTATCGACCTCATCAAGAGGGTCACGGGAGCGACCAGCGTTGTCATCTTCGATCACAGTAAGTTGACCACTAATTTGAAACGAGGTCTTGATCCCTAATTCATGTCACAGCTATTCGTCGCCGTCGCCCAGGTGAGGCAGGTGATGACCCACAGAAACGTCAACCAGTCTCCGCGGTTCATGTGGACCAAACAACTGCGTCGTCCATTGCTCGTGTTCATAGGCACCTCCCGCCTACAGAAGCTCCTTCCCTCCTTCGCAGACGCTTTCAAATCATAAACCTTTGGCGTCCTATATCGCATGCAGCTGTAGATTGGCCGCTTGCACTATGCGACTTCCGCAGTGTAGATGTGGAGAAAGACTTGGTGCCTGTCGCTCTTCTATACGCTGACCGCGAGGGTGAGACATTTGGAGTCAAATACAACCCAAACCACCAGTGGAAATACCTGAAGGCAATGACCCCGGAAGAGTTTGTTCTTATCAAATGGTGAGCGAAGCAACTCGAGGAAGCTTTCCGTCGTGCTGAAAGGGTCCTAGCTTTGATTCGATAGAAGATGGCAGTGTCGCGAGGTTGACCCCTCATACTGGGTTCCAGGACCCAAACACTCCAGAGGGAACGCCGGCTCGGGAATCCATCGAGCTGAGAGCTCTGGTATTCTATGATTAGAACAAGTGGCGTTAAGAGTTGACAAAGAACTCATACCGCGTTTCGTTGCTATATCTGTATGCGTAGTTGTACTTTGCTGATTTAATCTTGGACATTTTGCACAATCCTTGTGAACTTATCGTGACTGTCATGACACTATCCATGCATTCATGAGAAGGATGCATGCGACATGGAGAATTCTGAAGCGATGTCGAGGACTGCGGCTCACGAATCAGCGGTCCGATCAGCCTATCCAGAAGCAGGCAGGGTCTTGGCTGCTCACAATATTCAGAGGTCGAACTCGAGGCGCGCATTGAGGGGTGGCTGATGTCTGGTCCTGGACGTCCCTGCCTGCCTTTACGCCAGACCCAGCCATACACGAGAAACCAGAGCGCACCACCGGAGGCGCACATCCCTATCAAATATAATAGGAAGTGAGACAAGGGTAAAGACCTACTACCACCCCATTCTGAAGTAGATCCATCCCACAGCATCTCCAACAAACGACGATGTGTTTCCGACAGACTCGCCATATCAGGGTGAGCCAGAACGAATCCAGGCAGAGCCCCAGTAGCTGCCTCGATCCATCGAGGATTGAGAAGGCGTACTTTGTCGCCCAATGGGTGTAGACTCGGACACCTTTGCTCTTGATTGTCAACTGAAAGATATGCAGCTCATCGTCTGCCATCAAGGAAGGCAAACGAGTCGGGATGTCATCAGACAGGCTAAAGGAGATGATTCTAGCAGAAAAGTCCTTCATACGGAGGATCGGTACTAGCAGCAATCATCGCCGGGCACATCACGGCGCATTGCAGGTGTAATCAACAAGCCCAGTCATCGCAGTCTAATACCCTGACGAGCTCTCAGCTGCGTAATCTCGATCAGAGCAACAAGTATTGGATACATACCCAGTGATGTTGGAATTATCGTCAACTAGATTCAGTTGGCCAAGGTTGGTGCGGATAAGCGGAAACAGGAAAGTGTTCAAGGATGAGACGAATTCTTCCGCCATTGCATGATAGTGTCCAGATCAGGTAATCAATGGACTCGAATGCAGAGAGGTCCTGCACGTGAGGTGGGAGTCGATTCCCCTCGATATTCATGTCAGTGATAACTGAGTGCTAGTACGCATAAGAGTGCGTGCCAGCAAGTCCGCAGTGTATTGTGCCAGCTGAGTTTTTCCCTTTGCAGTCGGTGGTGGAAAATGTGTTCCACTCCAACGTTCTGACACCAAGCCAATCCAGTAGCATATATGGTGTCCCTACGCCATCAAGATCTTCGCTATCACAACTTGAAGTGGCCAGGTATACTGGGAAGAGTCAAGACGGTGCTGCGCACACAGCGCATCGTTGTCATCGTGTACTCGACGGGCGAGAGCATCTCATCACGTGGAACGAAGCACGTAGGATCTTGATCACCGCGGTGAAAAAATATTGGCATCAGGACTTCAGTATGTACAGTCAAGTTGAACGCTCGGAGAAAAGCGCGTAAATCAATTTAGGCGCTATAAATAGTCACGTGGACAAGATCGCTGAACATGTGCTCAAAAACTTTCCAAGATGATAGAGGCCCAAGAGCTTCTCTGCTCAACGTTAACGCCCAGCCCCTACCTTTCCGATGCCTGGCCTGCAAAGCGCATCAAAGAAAAGACCAGCGGTCTCACAAGGTGGCCCCAAATCCAAGAAACAGCACTCCGAAAATCCTTCCTCAACGAAATTCGAGGAAGGAAAAGTCCAGAAACGGAGTAGACCTGTTACACAGCCAATACCAGCAAACGACTTGTCCGATGAGGACGACGATGACGAAGAAGATAACTTTGCGGAAGAAGAAGCTGAGGAGCAGGAGATAGTCCCAGATGAGATGATTGTGGATGGTGCTTCCAGCAGAGACCCCAACGGTATGTTGACGATTACAGAGACACAATCCAAACGATTCATACCGTTCTGAATAGCTGCGAGAGAATCACATAAAGTCCAACGTGTACTGCAGGAACAGCGTCGAGCAGCTAAACCACATTCACAGTTACTTGCGGATGCAAAGCGCGTCTGGTCATTAGCTCGGCAAAAAAGCATACCCTCCGCGGAACGACAGAAGCATGTGAAAGAACTGATGAAGGTCACCCAAGGAAAAGTCAAGGATATCGTTCTAAAGCATGACGCAAGCAGGATTATCCAGACTGTTGTGAAATATGGTGGGCAAAAGGAGAGGGACCAGGTCGCGATGGAGCTTAAAGGTCATTACAAGGCATTAGCTCAAAGCAAGTACTCGAAGGTTTGTGTGGTCTATCTTCACTCCCAAGCCTTTTGTTGACGACGGTAGTAGTTCTTAGTGACCAAGTTGATCAGACTCTGTCCAGCACATCGAGCATCTATCTTGCTCGAATTCCAGTCCAACGTACTCCGTCTCCTGTTACACACCGGGAAGCATCTGTGGTTCTTGCCGATTCCTTCGAGCTCTATGCAAATGCATACGAGCGTTCAATTCTTCTTCGCGACTTCTACGGCAAGGAAGTCGCTTTGTTCTCTCAAACACAAGGTTCTGAACCTGAGAAGGCGAATGCTAGAAAAGGCTTTCCTGGGGTTCTTGAAGGCCTTGAGGGCGAACGAAGAAAACGCGTACTGGCAGCACTGAAAGAAAATCTAACTAGGATGTAAGCATCTGAAATTGAACATCATGTATTCCTCTAATCGATGACGCTATCGACAGTTTTAACAATTCAGATAAAGGTGCCATAACCCATGCAATCGTTCACAGGGCACTTTTGGAATACTTATCTGCCATCAATGTGACGGAAGATGAGTCAGAACGAGAAAGACTTCGCAAAGAGATATTTGAAAGGTAAATACAGGCTTAACTGATATATCATTCGTTAACACTGTATCTGCAGTTGCCAGGATGTCCTTGCCGAGATGGTCCATACAAAAGACGGTAGCAGGGTTGTGAGAGACTTAATCGCTTATGGGACAGCTAAGGTACACTCAGATGTTGACTCGAGTGGCGAATATTGATGTTTGTCGTACAGGACCGAAAACAAATTATCAAAGTCATCAAACCTCATGTTGAGCGTATGTGTACAGACGATGAGGCTCAGCTCGTCCTCTTCACAGCCTTAGACGTGATCGAGTTTGTTTTTCTAGTTTATTGGCTCAGTGTTGATGAATCCTGACACACTTTTCTATAGTGATACAAAGTTGACGGCCAAATCCCTTGTTTCGGAAATCACCACCCACGCCCCTACACTCATCAACACCCCACAAGGTCGACGTGCTCTTTTCTACTTGCTTGTACCTCGATCACGGCGGCATTTCACACCTGCCCAAATAGCGATAATTGCTGAGATAGACCCTATACGTGGCAAAACCAGCAAAAAAAGTGCGGTTATTCGCGAAGGTGAAATACGGGGAGCAGCAAGTGAGGGATTGCTCAAGTTCGTCGAGGACAACGGCGCGGAAGCCGCGCGAGATACCGGTGGAAGTTTGGTAGTGTTGGACATTATGCTTTATGCTGACGGCGGTTGGTGCATTTCACTCGATTTTTATCAATTTTAACGTTTGTTTCTTAGACAAGTCTTCGGCTATGCAATCCCTCCTTCAACCATTAGCGTCGATATACCCTTCAGAGGATGCTTCAAAGCTTCATCCAATTGACCTCCCGCACACGTCACGAATGTATAAATCCCTTTTCCAGGGCGGGCATTTCTCGCATGCTAGCAAATCCGTCATTCGCTCATCGTCGTTCTCCCCATCTGCATTCGCGTCTGCATTCATGTCCATTGTTGGTGAGGATTTGACAGTAAGCATGGCTGGGGGAGAAGGTGCCTTTATTATTGCAGAATTTTTGCAGCGGATCAAGGAAGAGGGGAGTGCTGACGAAAAACGGACCGTCAAGGGCTGGTTTGGTGAGGACGTTGTCGAGAGATTAAAAAAGAGCGAGACCAAAGGGAGAAATGTCCTACTGGATAAGATCAATGCATTGTTGTTATGATGCTCATTCTACAGACCTAGTCAGTGAACCTTGGCCTAGATTGGCGGATACATTTATATTATCAAGATTGACTTGCTCTGATTTGCATTAGAAATGCTACCCCCGGCCTCTCTGTCTCTCTTCGTATGTCGATTGGTCGTGCAATGCAGAAGGCTTCACCCATGTGAGCGATTTCGCAATTGACGTTAAAGGAGGAGGCTTCGTCTGACTTGAGCTGAGAACCTTGCTTAGAGTCTCGTTTAAACGATGCTTGTCAGTTCGTCATGAAGAAAAGACGAGACCCTTTTGATTTCAGCATATGCGAAGATAAGTCGCCTGCCAAAGCTCCACTTTGCACGACTCCAATTGGTTGTACCACTGTGCTAGGGGAATGTACTGTCGTTTGCGTAACCGTGTTTGTGTCTACTTGGATTCTCAATTCTGCCGATTGGCATCACATCACCAGCCGCCCAGAGTTCTGGTCAAGCCTTTATGTAAATTTAAAGTTTTAGGGTCGTGACAGGCTTCGGCGTGTATGTGCTGCCCGATGGGTCTGATCGAAACAATTATTCTATGGTTCGTGGCAGTGCTATATCTGCATCAATATTCCTACTGATTAAGAATTTTCACAGGTCAGGGCGCAACAGGCCAGGTTTGTAAGCCATACATGGTGAACGTTTAAACCCGCGTCTTTGTTGATCATCACGTTGTGACCTAGAAGGAACAATAAGCGCTGCTATGGACAGGTCGAACCTCTGGGTCACAGCGCGTGGTCCTCCATACGATCGTCTACCGTACACTGCTGCGGGCGAGGCTGTACATAAGTCATGACAATACGAGTATTAAAGGCAGGGCTCCTTCAAACCAGCTTCGCATCCTACTTGCCCGCCATGGAACCTATTGCCCTATTTTCGTTTACCGACCTTCCAGTTGAGCTTGCCTTCGTGATCTTCGAATATGCCGCGCGACCGACCTTTGACCAGGCTGACTTATATGATGCTAGAAGTCCATATTCATCTGCACTCGCACTCTGTCGCGTCTCCAAAATTGTCAGGCGCGTTGTGCTTCCCGAACTCCTGCACACCATATTGCTGCGGGACCTTCGACGCGCAGAAAAGTTCGTGCATGCTCTACGTATGCAAAAAGCGTACAGGAAGAAAGGAAACGATCTCCATTTTGAGTACGCACCTCGTATACACAAGATGTGGATTGTATCCCATGGTGGGAATCTCACGCCAGCTCACTTGCCCTACACCCCCCGGGCCTATGCACTGAAGCCGTTAGAATCTCCGCTTGACATCAGCCTCCTGGCTCCGATACTACTCGCTGCACCGTCCCTTGCCCTCAGCTGGACAAGTCTGGACCTTCTCGTAGAATGCCTGGAACATGCATGGAAGTTCCGTGCGGCCGCACATGTCAACAACAAACATTCTCCGCCTCCCTGGAACACGCAAACTCTGATGCTATCGTGTATCCCCACTACTGGCCCACGGTGGGAGCGCCTCACAGACACTCCCCAGGGATCTGCTTTCCTTAGTTCAATCTCTCACCTCTCAACCCCATACGTATGCGACTACGGGTCACACACGACAGACTTATGTCGGGACTACCGCCTGCCTCTGTGGATGGAGATCACTCCATGGGCTTCTTTCAAGAACCTTCAAATCGTCTTTCTGCCGTACCCGCGTATCAAGCCCTCCGTCGATCAATCTGCGTTGACCTTCACGGGAATCCACTCGTACGTGGAGCTGCTGACATTGTCTGCATCCTTGCTGAGGGACCAGTATGACTGTATTTCCAAGGGAATCGAGGCATTTGCTGAGATCGATCCTGGAGAGGAATGTATTCGATCAAATGGTATTCGTTTAAAGGTGTCCGAGTCCCGCATATGCTGGTATACTCGTGATGGGTGGGAGAAAGTTTGGGCGTGCATGTTGTGAAGCTGACTAGGAGTGTTATAATATGACTGATTTCCACATAGAAAAATTGTATAGTATAATCATATGTCACTGTACATGCTAGCATGTACACTTTCGAATTTCAGCACCTAATACATGCATGATGTTCGGGTTCCAGCGCGAGCGGAACTTAGTCGATTTGTTCACTGTCTATAAGTGTCATGCCCAGCTGATGCATCCCATAGGTCATGTACCAGCTCTATGAATTTCCAGTGATTTAAATTCTGAAGACAACAGCACTCACACGCTTCATCTCTGAAGCTGTGATGGATAATAAATTTACCAACATGGCTATAGGTATTAATCACACCAAGAGTGTTAGGTTTGCGAGTCGCATATAATGCGCTCTTATAATATCGATCTCGTGCTTCCTCCTAGACTCGTAATTACACCAGTCTGGACCACGTTTTTGAGTGCGCGACTGTCCGTGGTAGTACCGCAGTATACTCCAGGCTGGATGAGCCTATTTTCCTTCGACACCTGTAGGTAATGCAGAACTCGACGTGTTAGTCATTGTGAACGTGTTTTTGTCCGTCCGACTAGATATACGCGGATGTCTCAAACTAGTACTATGTACTAATAAAAGAACTGACGCGTGACGAGTGAACGCGAGATGAAAGACAATTTTACATACCTAACATGAAGACGTCTGACACGCGTTTCTCTCGCGACTCGCTTAGCCATCCACGTGTACGACACGTTCATGTGTACGTCGAACTTCTTTCGACAGCATCACTCCAACAATACAGTTGCTAGCCCCTAATCACCATGTCATTTTTGTCGCGATGACAGTACTCACTTTCGCAACACTCTCCCTACTCATCTACACGTGCGACAAAGTCGTTCAGGAATTTTCACCGCAACTAGACAGCTGCGAGGCACGGAAGGCATGCACGCTCCAGTGCGGTCTGGTCATACATGTTTGAAAATGGTGAGAAACTTCGAATGCACGCGGCACGCATATTTAGCCTGTTACGAAGCCGCCTGACACAAGTCGAAGCATGGATAGTACGAACGACGCTATAATAATTATGCGAAACGTGATAACTCCTTTGAAGAGCTAAGCGACCCGTTACCAATGTCGCAAGTTCCCCTGTCTTCTGAGCTGTGGGGTGGTTATCGAGATATAACTAGCTGTGCCAACTCGGACGTTGACGTAGCTCACGCATGCCATTCATCCGAGTCATTGACGTTGTTACGCTGGTTCCAAAATGTCCTAGAAAGGAATGAGCACATATTAATATTCACAGCATTCATGGAGGTTCTGTTCTGGAGCAAGTTCCCACCTATCAGACTCATCGTCCGTGACTCCGCGGTGCGTTATACATAAGTACAAGCGCTCCGTTCATCTTCGACTGTGAATTACAATAAAAGATGCCTGTATATTACGTTTGTTGTTGTCTTTTTCTCGCAAAAGCGTTCGAATGCCTCACCGATATCGCACTCTTAAGAACAGGAGTATAGTTAGGAGATAAATGAGCGATGTTACGCATTGGAAAAGGTAGAGTACAGTTGCAAAAGAGACACGGAGATAAGCGAACAACACACGCAAATAGGAGACTGCCGAGCGGCGCGGATAGTGCTAGTGAGCGCCTAGCGCATGCGGACGCAAATTGATTCCGCGGGATCAAAGGTTCCGTCCTTGGCAAGGAATTTACTACTACTCGAGCCATCCTATAAGCGCAGTAAGTAGTTATTATACCTCGACTCATCGACGGACAGCCGCATCAAGTACCCAGTCAAGAGTCATTCTCTGCAACGCCTGCGATAATATGCAGTAGCAGTGTCTAACACCGGTTGGAGCCTAGCCTCCGAAAAGCTCTTGGATGTGTGCTCACGTACCAGCACAGACTCGGAGTCACTGCGGATCACGTAAAGAATGCTATTCCTTATCGCTTGGTCAGTCATATAGTCTTCCCTCGTTTATCATGAGGTAAGTTATTATAACCAGGCTTGAGAAATTTTTCATTCCGTTCGACTCCCGTTCTCAACTTGAATTTCAACACTGACAGCCTTTGGCCCGGGGCATCGTCGTCGGAGGTGAGCCTATTTAATATTCAGAATCCAAGATGGATGTAGCTGATTGCCTTGGCTGATCCACTTCTGTTAAAACTCTGCAGAGTTTTGAACTTTCTAAATATTGTGGTTTACCATGCATCAGTCTCTGCTCATTGACGAGATTCTTTCTCATATCATTCAGTTCGTCGCTGCCGATGGTCAGCGGGACCTGAAGCGCTTGGAAAATACAAGCGGCCTTGCTAGGCTAGCTCGTACATGCCGTTGCTTTATGGAATGTGCTCTTGACACCCTCTGGCGAACTCAACATTCGTTAAGTCCTCTCATCATGTGCTTGCCAAGAGGCACTTGGGATATTCACTCTGGCAATATACTTGTAAGTTTCATTTCGTTATGGGTATGCAATTTCATAATTGCAGTTCCTATAGTATCTCACGAGACCACCTGCTGAATCTGAGTGGGCAAGATTTGACATGTATTCACGTCGTGTGAAGAGTTTTTCATACCCAAAACAAACGAAAATGATCAGACTACACGAGGACGCGCTCCCACTCCTTTTTGCTGAACGCCCTCCGCAGTCTCTGTTCCCGTCACTTTCCTCGCTCGACTTCTCCATCCTGTCGTGTAGTTCCTCCAACTTCACCTTAATCCGGGACTTTCTCTCCCCAAAAATGACAAACCTCGCCTTTACCCTCCCTCGAAAGATGTGTCTTCAGGGCATTTGCGGGGTATTAGAAGATCTTCCTCGGAAGGCTACTCGCCTCGAAAACCTCACAATTTCATCGTTCTTTCCAGTGACGCCATTTGAATTGAACATTTCGTCCCATGGACTACCAGACTTACGTCGGTTGGTCGTCTCCAGCTCTATTCGTATATCTGCACAGAGTGTGCTGAATATCGCATCACTTCGTCATGTTCAGGAGCTCTCCTTGAATCTTCACCCTAATTTCGACGTCGACATACTACGCGATAGGGCAAATAATAGTACCTTCCCCGCTCTCCAGCGTCTCATTCTCACGGCATACGACCTTCCCCAGTGTACATCTATTGTATCGCTTATATCCTCACCACAGCTAGAAGATGTTTCCGTCTCCTACGACGTCCAAGCACAATCTTCCGTCATCACTTCATTCTTGAGTGCCATCGGCACGTCTATTCGTTCAATTTCTCTCCGACACAATATGCGAACTAACACAATTGCCGACACTCCTTTTGTTTTCTACCCATCCATATTTGCACCGCTATTCGCTTGCCGCAATCTCCGCACCATCCAAGTATACAATCTTGGTACGCTCAATTTAGATGATGAGTTCATCATTGCAGCGGCTAAAGCCTGGAACAAACTCGAGGACATTCGACTCTGCAGCTTACCTTGGTCCTACATAATTCCCAGCGTCAGTTTGAACGCCTGACAGCGTTGACCCAATACTGCCCACAGCTCACCCGCGTGCACCTGTCCTTGGATGCAAGGGAAATCCCTGAAGTACCGATCGGCGGTCTCAGTACGGTTGGTGCTCAGTTCCTGGAGGTGCTCAATATCCGGGATTCGGTTATTGAGCACACTGAACTTGTCGCGCAATTTTTGCGGGCGACCATACCGAATATGAAGACTTTGTATGTTGAAGCACATCCAGAACTAAGGGATAAATGGATGGAAGTGAAGGCCTACTATGACCGGCTGTCAGTGGTGCACATGCAGAATGGGTCATAGTCTTGGAGGTTCACTCCAGCGCGTTGTAGGAGTAGAAGAAATAATATTCATTGGCGAAAGCCCAACTGAGAGAAGTGAAGTAACGATAAGGGAGAGTGATGGTAATGATAAGTTTTTGGGCGAAGGCGCGCAGCGCTTTCCGGCCCCAAGGGAAAGAGTCCAAACCTAAGGGAAGAAGAGGTGAGCTGCGATTCCCATACACCAGGAGTCCGACGACGCATCCAGCGAAACTCGGGTGCCCAGTTCTTAGGAGATGGACGAGGGTGACTTACATCTGCGTGTTTCAGTGTTGCGATCAGCGCACTGATGGGAGGGTGAAACGAAGGAATTGTTCTTGGATGTTGGGAGTGGCTTGCATATATGGGGCCAGGATCTGGGCGTGCCTCCGCAGGTACACGAGGAATGCATCGCTTGCCCAGCGTCCTTTAACTTTGACGACGTCGAAAGGAATGTTCCGTAGGAGGTATTCTAGGGTGGAACCGATGCGGATGCCGTGGCCGTGCACTGGTTTGCGACCCGCAGCTCTGGTTGCAGATGCTAGTCTGTTCAGGAACTTTGTCTTGGTGAGAGGACGGTGGGAGTCTTTGAACCTGTAAGAGAATAGCGCGGCATTCGCTGGAGGGTCGTTGATGCGGATATGGTTGTTGAAGGCTTCTTCAGGGTCTGAAGGGCCGTGCTGTTGTGCCCAGTGCACGTCTTCTCCTTCTAATGCTGACTTGGTGCGCGGAAGGTGGAAATTCTTCGTTAACAGGTTCTGTCTGTCTCGGACCTGAGACGTTGTTGCGGGTGACGTGCAGGTTGGGGTCAAAGGAGTCGAGGCGGGGTACCGTGAATTCGCAGGTCCTTGCAGTGGCGTAAAAGGTCGTCGTTAGGCAAGAGAAAACTGACGCATCTAGTGGGTTATTGAGGTCTAGTTGGTCTCTTATGGCTGTGATTAGCTCGACGGTGTAAGGTTCGCGTTTGCTTCGTTGTGCACTGGTTGGGGTGAGCGAGACGGTTGCTTTGAGTAACGTCTCGATTTGCATGTCGTTAAGGTCCCAGGTGATGCTGTGGAGTACGTGCCATGCCCGCACACCGAAGATGTAATTGGCGATTGTTTTCCCGGAGTAGTTCCCTGCCATGGCCGATATGAAAGATTCGATTAGGATGCTGCTAGCTGGGGCGCGTTGGGTCTCTGGAATGGATTTGCTGTCACAGAACACATGGTAAACGAGGAGGCCAGAGCCATAGGACTCGCGAGTCCCTTCTGAGTATCCATGTAGCATGACGTCGCGGATGCGTTGGATGTCAGAGGGTGCCAAGGGGACGAGTCTTCCTTGCGCGTCTTTGGTTGACCGAGAGGATTGTGGCAACCATAGATGGAGCCGATCCTTTGCGCTGCAGTGAGGACGGAGGGCAGATGGGATTGGAGTCAGGTCAGTGTTATACACTGTCATTTTGAGAAATGTGAGTGGCCGTTTCACGAGCCAAATAGCCTGTTCAACTTACTAGCCTTGCGACGCTTGGTGGAGCTCTTCTCCCCTCCGCTCAAACTCGCGGTTGATGAAAGCGCGGCGTCGGAGCTCGAGGTCGAGGTGTTCTTTGCCCATTTCTCGAAGCGATTGACTGGTAGCGCGGCTTGGGGATGGGAAGTGGGAGTTATGGCTGGGCCAGGTGGAGGAATTGGATGTGTCGAGTTCTGAGACGTCGGAGATGAATGCTTGGAGTTCACTTGGGATTGGGATTGGGGGAAGTGCATCACATGTGGGGGGATATATCCCTCTTGAGGGGCCGTCTGCTGGGTTTTCCTTGCTTGGGATGTATCGAGTAAGTACTGTGCATTTGGTACTCGCGACGACGTGATGAATGCGTTTGAAGACGGCATTAGTGGTGCGGCTGCGACTACACCCCTTCCACCATCCTTCCACAACCCCTCGATTGTCGCCTATACTTTGAAATGAATCCCGGGGGGGCAGGCCTTGATGATAGTGCGAACGAGGAGTTCGAAGCCGACACTTTCTGCCCATCCAATGTCCCGTCCGTCTCGCTTCCAACCAGGTGTGAGGACCCAGGCTCTCCATCTGCCGTTGATGACGATTCCGATGCCATGACCAGAGCTAGCGTCCGAATAGGCGTTGAAGTCATGTACCACGCACGGTCCTGGGATGTGACGAATGAGGTTGGGGGAACTGAGGGTGCTTTTCCACCAGTTGATATCTTCGGGGGTGCTACGAGGGGGAGTTCTGGGCAGGTGTGGGTGCTCTCCGAATATACCCAGCATGCATTCCAGGCTCGTGAGGTAAGCGCGGCCCATCGGGACGATAAGGCAGGCATGCAGCAGTTTTCCGTAGAGTTTTTGGACCTCATGGAGTGTGTGGGTGCGTTTTGACTGCCACGTGTTGACCGCAGTGAGGTACTTGCACGCTTCTCAGCTGATAAGGCCACTGTGTTCGGTCTTCAATGCTCCAGGTGAACCCAATGAATGGGGGGTGGGGCTAAAGGGTTTGTCCTTCGATACCTCCCAGAAGATGCCGAGAAGTATGGAGAGGTGGTCAATGTCATCCATGCAAAAGGAAAATTGCAGGTCTTCGCGTGATCGTGGTGAACGAGCTGATAAATCCAAGATGGGAAAGTACACGTCTTCGTCGAACTCTTCTGTGGAGCCATTTGGCCATGTTGCTCCTTTAAACCATTTGCGCCCACCTTCAATGACGACACCCTCGTTGTTGGCAATGTCTTTGGCCCAGGTTTCACGTCGCTTATTGTACTCGGCCAGGTGTTCTTTTCTGATTCGGAAGAATAAGTGGTCATCGACCCATTTGGATAAAGGGCCAATTCCCTTGGCGCGAAAAATGTCTGCACCTGCATCTGCAACGGTTCCGTAGATTCCCGCTGATGGGCCGAACCCGAAGCAAAATGATGTGTCAACTGCAAAGGTGTCTTCCCCTGGGAGACGGATTGCCAGGCCTGGCCATTGAGACGAGTGCAAGGGGACTGTTCTGTATGCCTCTGCCACGTCTCGAACAGCTCCTTGCGACCCTGGAGGAAGACACCATATTGTTCTGCAGATGGTGGGGAAAGTTCCGTATGTGCAAGGAAAAAGATCGGAATCGACACGAGAATTAATGGAGCTAATGGGGGGAGAGGGTCTAATAGGGTATGATAGATTTTGAATGAGACGAAATCTTCCAGGCTTGCCTGGCTTCGGAATAATGGACAAAGGAGCTGTTTGGAATTTACCAATGATTGATTCGAGGGTTGCAGCATTAAAAGGGCCAATAAAACGACCCTTTGCAAATTCGTGACTGATGATGTTTGCAAAGGCTTCGGAGTGTTCCTCGACGGATGGGTTATTAGGTGGTGTGTATGTACAGGTAATGGGGGGGATCCCCCCAGAGAAACCAGATGCGAGACAAGCAGGGACAAAAGGGTATCTATGTATAAGGCCCGTCTCTTCGAGGAGACGTTGCCATTCAACTGGGTTATAAGGAGTGTGGTGGCCTTAAGCTTTCTCGCTTCGAGGGCACTTCTGGCTCCGTGCTCCTTGCTTCCCCGCATCCTGAGCATTCTGTGTGACGCTCGTGGTTGGTGGCTTGGCAGCCTTCGGGGCGTTGCCACTTGAGGCAGAGAGGTAGGCCTTGGAGGTTGGTGATTCGGCCGTCTTGGGCTCGACGACAGTGGCCATTGGATCCGTCCCATAAGTTGTGGGATTCGCACTTTTTGATGTCGTGTGCAAAGCGGCCCAGGCAGACTGCGCAGGCTGAACGGCCGCGTGAGCCTGCGCTGCGGGAAAAACCCCCGCGTCGTTGACGGTTATGGGAGCTGCCCCGTGGGGATGGAGTTCTGCTTCTCCTCGACTCGGAGGTGCCGCGAGATGGGGAGCGTGAACGAGAGTTCCTGTAGCGGTACTCCTCGTGGCCAGAGTCTCTGGGATCACGATAGCTCGACCTCCGATTGTGGCTGTAAGTCGTTGGGGTTGCTCTGCTCGTGGGCTGTGGCACGTAACCACGTATGCCAGAAGGGTCGTGCATCCGCGTTGAACAAATTGCGGGCATTCGCGGGAGTGTCATCGCGAGCATCCGCGGGAATGTCATCGCGGGCGTTAAAGGATGGTTGTTGGCAGTTGAGCCGGGTGTAGGTTATGTTGGGGTGGGGGTGGAGGAAAAGGTTCCAAGGTTGGTAGGGAAAGAAACCGTTTGTTAGTGGAAAGGTTTAGACGTAGTATTTCATAGAGGGACCCACCACAATTAAAGCCCGAGAGCGAATCTTGTCCCATAACTCCTCGTTGATCACGCGGATGAGGTTCTCGTTAATCGATGCGATATTGAAGCCTTCGTTCCGTTTGAGCTTGTCATGCCAGTCTTGGCGAACACGGGAGGCGTAGTTGAGGATGACCAGGTCACCAATCTCGCTGTTGTTGCGGATGGTGTGATTCTCGAGGTGCCAGAAGAAAAGGGACAGGGTGTCTATGTGGGTCTGGGGCCATTTGGCCTTGCTGATCTGGACGAGATACAGGTTCTTAGCCCGTAGGAAGGTGGAAAAGGATAGTTCGTGGTCGGCGAGGGCAGCTTTCGAAGCTTTGAAGGCTGACGCTGGACGGACAGTTAGTTGGTCGTCGATTCTGGTGAGGCCAAGGTCGTTCTCGGCGATGGACCGCGAGGTCTTCAAGGCTTCTTTGCAGCCGTCTGGTGAGAAATACCAGAGTTCTACGAACTCAAAGTTGGTGAGTTTCTGGATGGCATACTGAGCGGGTCGAGGGGATAGGAAGTCCCCTACTGATGCGGATTGGTCAAAACCATTCATCTTTGGTTTCTTTTTCTCCGTCTCCAAGCGTTCCCTCTCAGCCTCTGCTTCCTGCTGGGCGCGTTCCTCGTCTCGCTGAGTGCGGTGCTCTTTCTGCTTCTTCTGCAGCGAGGGCATCTGCTTCCTGTCGCTGGTTCCAGTCCCGGACACGTTCTTCGTGGTCAGTGTCCCAGGTTTCGGCCAAACGATCTATGACTTCTTGCTCTGTGCTTCCTGTGGCCGCCATGAGGTCGTTCCTTATTCCGGCATAGAGGCCGCCGGCGAAGTCTGGGCGGACTTCAGTAGATGGATCGGCCATTTTCCGCGAGTGAGAGAGGAAATTGGGTATTTCTAGTAGGTTAGCTAGTGTATTGACTATGTTTTTTGAAAGAAAAGAAGAGCAAGCAGAACGAGCTATCGACGGATGACGAACGATGACGTGCGCGGCAAGCAAGACGTGCGTTCCGCGCCTCTCGTTCGCTCGAAGACCTTACTCTATTCCTTCGCTCGTGCCTCGTTACATAATAGTCTCCAATGGCTTCTGGACCTCCAAACACATCCAAACACGTCCGCAACCTGGTTGAACCGTTCAACGAACGTGCTCGAGGGATCCACCATTTGGCACCCCATATTTCTGACATTATTTAGTGCCTGGCTACCTGCAAAGTTCTCGTGGAGTCCGTCAATAAGCATGTTCACTGCATGGGCAAGACCGACAACCCTTGCATTGCCCAGAGAAGGCTGAGGCAGCAGTTCACCGTTTCCTCCTGGAATGTATACACAGTATTCGTCTTTACCCTTTTTTATCTCTTCACTGATCCCGATGCCATCATTCATCTAGTCAGGTACATCAATGGCTATTCGACCTTGGGTGAGGTAATACCTTTTTTTAAAATGCCAAATAACTCCTCGTATATTAGTAACCCTCTGCCTAAACGGCAGATTCATTTAACCATCCTTTTTAGCGGGTTAGTAACGACACTGCTTCTAGCACTGCTTGCCCCGCAGTACCGTAGAGAATGATACGTTCTCCAGGATGAGACGCCTTCGACCCCGACGCTATCATTAATATTTGTCTGCACAGGTACAGCGGCGCCATAAAATGATTGAAAGCGATTGGTGAGGTGGCTCTGCCGGTCAATGTAACTGATACTCGCCTGCAGCTGAATGTGAATACGATCCCTCGAACAATTTCAACCATCCCATACCGGCCTCTATCCCGCCTACAGAGTATTCGCCAGATCATCAAAGCATCATTCAAATGAAGACTATGGTTCACCTCGCCGACATACTACACCTGTCCCATTTTAGATTCCTGTATCAATCTGCTTTTCAGTCTGCTTTACATATCATGACCACGCGTGTATTACTGTAAAGCCATTTCTTCCTCTAAGAGGCGTGTGTCTAAAACGGTTATAAACATAGGTTCCCCTAGGGCGATTATGTAAAACTAATCAATCCCTAGTGCAACCTGTGGGCGCTAGTAACAATCATCAACAATCATCAGATGCATCAAGCCGAGCCTTCCGCTCGAATGCTGTTCCGATTCTGATGGGTTCTCCCAGAGATAAAAGGTGTCTGACGTGTGTGCGAGAACCCCGTTTCTTCACTTATCGAACAAGTGCAGATGGAGTATTCGGCAGTCGATATCGCAGCGGTCCTGACTCTGCAGCGATTAACGGTGCGTCGCTTTCTTAACACGAATGCAAGATAACGTACCATGTTCCACCAGTACCTATACGGTACGTACTTTTTAAACGGGTTTTTTCTCGTTCTCACTGGACAGCTCAGTGGCGATAACGATGTTCTGGGTAGGCTTATCCCGACTCTTCAAGTTCCCATTCATCGCTAAGCTCATTTATCTAGGTCTGTGATTATGCTTCTTCATTTCACAAAGAGGTATGACTCGTGTCGTGATACACCTCGGTTTAGATATTGAACACTGTTCAAAGTGGAAATTTCTGCGTCAGTCGCGCTGGACCAAAGTAAAAGTCCTTTATATCACTGCACGATATCTCCCCTTTCTTCTTCTTGCCATGTACCTATATTGTGCGTTGACCCAATCTTCCCCATAATAAACTGACGTGTTGTATTTCAGTGAACTTCAGCCCCGAGAATCCCGATGTATGTGGACATACAGCGAACTTCAACTGATGCTTACTGCATGACTTCACCAGAAATGCAAGATATTGATCAATACTTACTCATGTACGTACACGGCACATGCTCCATACACGTCCCAGGATGTCGAGCGCTGCTCTTTCCTTTCACAGGTTTCACCCAGTTGTCACTCACTTGTTCTGAAAGTATTTCTTCTTCTTACACGACATATGCGTATTCCTCATGCGATTCATTAAGGTTTTTTTGTACTCAGAACACGTGCGCTCTGGCACAACAATAGGATTGTACTCGTAGGCATGATGTCGACCGCTTTTGTGAGTCCCATGCCCTCAAACACCCATGTCCATGGTTGATAAATTAGTCAGGCTCTGGTCGTAACATCTGTCGGCATCCGTTTTACCATTATTGCCACCACATATGGTTTGTGCTCTCACCTTCCCCCACTACTGATCCCACATATTCACCCCACTTTCACAGTTACGACTAGCGCAATACCAGGCGTCCCAGGCTGCTCCTGGAGCTCGAGTAGTATCCTATACTTCATGTTATTTATTTTCTTGTTCGTGTTTCAACTGGGTGTGTTACCGGTAACTGGGACCGTACATTGCAGATGCATGCGGACTGACGCTTTCCCCAGGACTTGTCTCCCTCACACTCATACGTGTCATACAGAGCTGGCGGTCAGCCAAGGGCAATATGCACGCCGCCCTTGTGAAGCATAATATATTCTACTATGTATGCGGTCTCAGTGAGTCCAGACTTGTGCATATTTCCGTGCTCATCGGTGATGATTATTGTTCCGAAAGTTCTCTCTGCCGTAAACGTCGTCATGCCATTGCTATTTCCTGATGTGCGTAAACCTCTTGATACCCTTCAATATGATCGAGTCGTTGATGTTCCGCACATACAGACCGCATACTACATCATCCTCGAAGAGTATGCACCTCCAACTTCTATCGCGTATTCATACTACTGATAGCACCACAAAAACACTTATAGTTTCCAGGTATGTGTCCTTCGGATTATCGCCACGCGCATGCACCTCCATCTCTGGCATCTCGACCAGCACATGCACAACTCCGAAGCCCTTGTGAATATTTCCATGTCCGACATGTCACCTGTAGATAGTACGGTGTAATATCTTATCATGTGGCTTATTTATTGTTGGAGGAATGGGGTTTGGACTACAAGTTGGGACGCACTTAATTATTAGATAACAAGAATGCATTTTTGTCACATACACAATACCATGATGCTAAAACGAAATGATGGAGAGTTGATGCGCGATCAGGGTGGCCCTGCGGACGCAACTTGAGCACTCCCGTTTACAAGCTGCTGGCGTTCTTTCCCCTCCTGCTGAAAACTCAATCACGTAAGGGCTATTGCGTGTTTCTCCCTCTTCTGCGTCACGGTGTCAGTGAGTATCTATCACAACTATTTCGATCTTGCGTTTTGCCCTATCAATTTTACCGAGTTTCGTTCCATACTTCTCTTTAAAGATCCTCAGTTCCAGGCTGAGTCGCGGTCCAAAGGTGCTGGCGGGAAGGTGCAGATTCTGGTCATTCCCCTAGGCACTCATGCATACAATTAGAAGGTACATTACTGACAACCACTACTCCCGCGCCTGTAGTGATGGTATTGTTCAAAACACGAGGCTAAACGCAACTGTCAAGTAGCTGCTAGATGATTGTCTGTAGAGAATGGTGTTGTCGTGATGTGAAGTATAGTACAATACCATACCTGCATAAAGGTACGAAGAAAGATACCTAACGAAAATCGAGATCATATTGAAACAGCGGGTAACAAGAACCAAATCTTGTGTAAAGAATTTTGATCAAGACTCTTCAGATTCTGATACTAAAACCTCAAGAGAAGGAACAAGGGCATCGCACTCTGCTCGCTGCTTACGTCTCATCTTCACTTCTGCGCCCAAAATCACAGTCTCCAGGGGACAATTTGACCGTGTCAGGAATGACTTGAACTCTTTATGAGGCCATGATACACAGTGAACTTCAAGCGTGCGTAACTTCGGGAGTGCAAGAGCATTGAGTAGGCCAGGTAAAGGGTCTGAGGTAGAGTGATCAATATGGATGTATGAGGATGATTCAACGATGATGCGTAATGATTGGATTTTGATGTGCACGAGTGGCTCGAAGATTCCAATTCCATTGGATCTTACATGGATCGCTAACGAGCAGAGGTTGAAACATAGCTGCAGTAAGTCGAGGACTGCGTCCGGGCGATGTATGGGGATCTCGACATTTGTCAGGTTGGCCCATACAGACTTGTAAGAAAGCAAGGGGTCGAGCTCGAATCGTAACCCACTAAACTTGAAATTGCTCAAAGTGGGCGGCAATCGCGAGAAACATTGTTCAGTAACCGAGCCATCAATGATGATTAATTCCTGAAGAGCTGGGAGGTCTTTTAACAAGGGGTCAAGTTGGTTAGGACCCAGGCGACAACGGATAGAGAATGACGATATTTGATTTGTGTAAGGCTGGAGGAGGCTTCGCAGCTCGGTCGATTGCCAACCCGAAAGGGTGCAGCAGGTGAGCTGTAACGAGAGCAGACATCCTCGTGATCGCTTGAGCCATAAGTCAAGGCAAAAGGGAAGTTCCAGCAGTGTTCTGAGGACGAATGGTACTTTTAGCCTGCACCACAAACTGGGCGTGCCCACAGCAACCTCCCTCCATCGTCGACATATTCTGGTCAGGAGGACGAGGGTCAGCTTTGATGCAGGCGACAAGTACTTGTCTTCTGGGAGACAGTGAACGAAAATGTGGGATAAGACTTCAGTTGGCATGCGCCAAAGAGGTGATACAAGTCTCTTGTGCAACGTGATGGACGAGATAATCTTTTTCTTCTGTTTGGTCATTTGTCGGTGAAGATGGTTGATTTTGTCGATGACTGTTTCCAGACTTGAGATGTTGTGCAAAGTTGCATCTAGCTGCTGCTGGCGGTCGGTGATAATAGCTCTGATGCTATGGTCTTTAAGCTCCATTGCGCAGTGGTTTGGATTGGGGGAAAGTGGCTCTGGAGTATGGGGTTTCGATGTCTGGAATCTGGTAATGGTCAATAATGCATCAGATACTACATCTACATAGACAAACCATTGCTTGTGAACGAAGCTGAAGGGAATGGTTATGACTCGCAGACTGATTGGAACTTTGGAACTTACGATAATCTGTAGTGCACTAATGATCTCCGAGGCCGGCGAGAGATTGACATTTCCTTGTGAGTCTGTCTGTGGCATGTTGCTTGAAGTTGTTGGTGTGAAGGTAGTAAACATTCGGCTGGATCGCTGAATACGTCATCCCGGTTTCGGTTAGACGCCCGCACGATTCACGATTCACCAGTAGTCTATCGAACAGTCGTGGAAGAGTAAGTCTAGGCTATAGCATAAGCCCAATGTCATCATTTCTTGACATATGTACATAGTAACGACTCTCTATCTAAGTTAAAAGTAAAACGTTGAACGCATAGGATCTACTACCAATTCGAGGGAAGGAAAAAGGGTAACATATTCTGCTAGCCACTGATCCGTTGTCATCACTCCACCGCCGAAGATCAGAGTCTCCAGGGGACACTGTGACCGTATCAAAAATGCCTTGAATTCTTCATGAGGCCACTGTCCTATATTGCGGACTTCGAGCGCGCGTAGATTGGGGAGTGTGATGGCGTCGAATAGCCCAAGATTTCCGATCGATTCCAGATGCAAATGCCCGGAGATGCGCAGGGATTGAAGATTGGCGTGCGTGAGTAGTTCCGAGGTTTCGATTGCCGTGAATATTCCAATCATCGTCAAGGACGATAGGTTTGGACACAAGCGGAGTAAGCGGGGGAAGGAATCTAGTCCGTCTACCACAATCTCAAGGTTTGTGAGACCGGCCCACGCGAGAGGATTCAAGCCAGATAACAACTTGAGGTTAAACCACAGGTCCATTAACTTCACACTGCGCATGCTGGGCGGCAATTGCGCGATAGAGTGAGCGACAGATAGTATAGGGTCAGAACCGTCCGTGTATATAACCAGCTCCTCAAGTCCACGGAAGTCCGCCACCGCCAAGGCGCCGGCGCCGGAGAAAAACCCAAGAGACAGCGACGATATTTGATCGACGTACGGCTGGAGCAGGCTTCGTAGCTCCGTCCAGTCGTTGTCATGACACTCGAG
>NW_024540560.1:0-37993 GCF_016647625.1 Suillus subalutaceus | reverse complement strand
ACCAGCGAAGAACGCAGGTGTTCATGTTTTTGGCCAACCCAGGGTCACATATAAACTGAGAGCGGCAGGTACCGTGGGTGGATTTTTCGCTCCGGAATTTCATATGCACATACAATTTGAAATCTTGCGAATAAGATTTGAATAAGATGCGTCGGTCACGTGGCTGGAGTCCCAACCTTCGCCATGGGGGTTCCTAGGAGACCGACTCGGAGATCTGAAATTGTCGTTCGCATCCTCGATTTTTGGTAGTTACGCGCTGGAAGAGAAATAATCAGAGCAATCAGCCTACTGTCGAAGCGAACGATTATGAGACCCAACGTCGAGCTGGTTCCAAGTTCCACGAAGAAGGCATTGGTGTTGTGCAGATATTGATGTTTTCAGCTGCTCGATAATAACTTCATGACAATCTTCGTGCTCGCTTCAATTCTTGACCATTCATGGATCGTCAATTGGATTACTTACTTGTGTGTCCTCATCAACGTGCAAACTGCACTGCCCAAGCACTGCCCTTCCTCCATACACTGTCTGAACGAACTTCGATCGAGCCAATAGAACGTCGAGCATCTTGCCGGTGGCTGAAAAATAATCCGATGAGCAAGGTTCTTAAAGACGTAACTTGAACGTGGCGAGACGGACCTGAAATCAAGTACAGTGGTCCAGGTCCACCAGTATTAAATGTTCGTGTGCTGTTGCATCTGCCAGTGTTGGCACACAAGCGAACGTCATAGTTCCAGGTTACTGCGTTGCATTCTGTCCCATCATCAGCTGGTGCTGTAAGATTGCCAAATACTCCAACAGAGAACGGCCGATTTACTGGAGCATCCGATTATACCTCGTTTGACGGATATCGTTTACGCAAGCTTGTCAGTTAATCCAGGGTCTCATGCAGCATCACACGGTATTTGCCCAACTGACAAGTACACTGATAAGCGACTCCATGTCAGGGAGCCTCATCAATGAGGCGTATGCCTGACCAAGGCGTCTTTCCGTGATGAAAATTGGTTAAAAACATCGGGACCTGATGCCTTACTCGGCGCTCGCAGAAAACGGCGTGCATCATCAATGATTTGGAGTTGGGTAGAAAGACATTAGAGATGCCTGCCAGTGGGAGCGTTGGAACCATCGCGGCCATGATCTAAGGCGAACTGTTGAGTACTGAGTCGCTTTGCATTCTTGAACCGAAGTTGTACGATGACTTGGGACAAAATATTGTCCCACGCGTTTGACTGTCTTGCAATTTGATCTGGAGAAACTAGGTTTACATAAATTTGAAGCGCCATAGACAATCGCCTTAATTATTGCACATCAAGAACTGGTGCCCCATTGAAAAAAATATAATACATTAAGTCTCGATGGAATAAAATGTGATAAAACAAAGCACAACGAAGGGGATCCATCAATCAATGATAACAAAACGACCGAATGTGTACTGTACGTAGACCACACAATTGAATACAACGACAACAAGAACACATATATGACACAAAGGTGAAACATGGACATGAACATGAAAACGCTTTATATAATTAACTTTCTCTGTTGGAACACAGAGACTAAATTTTGTTGGGTGAAGTCCATGGTTGAATGTCGCATTGGGGTGTTCTCGCCCGATGGGATGGGGGAGGGGAGCCAACCGGGGGTGATTAGTCCACTACCCCCAGCCCCGAACACGAAGCCGCCGCTTAGGCCTTCCATGGTGTCCTGAATAACCTGTTTTGAGATACGTCAGAAAAGCCAGCCGGAAGCACATTTCCTTGATATATGCTTACCAGGCACCAACACACTATCCCAAAATCCATTGCTCAGGATATTCTCCATAGAAAGCATACCCATATGTTCGTCGAAGATGGCATATCAGCCATAGTGGGAGGGAAAGTCGTAATAATCCGCAACAGGACCCATCTCACTCGCGAACGAATAATCGCTCATGCCATTGATGCCATTCGTTCCCATCGCTGGATTACCACTGAAGAGCGCGGAATTGTTCATGTTGTTAGCCATGTCACTATGGCTCATGCTATCAGACTGGTCCCCAGATGACACCTCTTCAGGCTCTTGTGGTGGAATCTGTGCGAGCGGTGATCAGGGCCCGCAGGAATGTGCTGTACAGCGCTGGGGTATGATGAGAGTTCACGGCGACATCTGCAAGGACGTTCGCAACGTCCTTGACGAGGTCGATGATGTTCTGCTCGTTCTCGATGAACTGCTGGAACTCCGGGCGGATAAGCTGGAGATCTATGTGAGGATCATGACAAGTGGCGGACGATGATATCAAGTACCTTGAGTAAACTGAGTACTGCGTAAGAAATGTATACGAAATGCGAATCCGGCGAATACTTCAGCATACCCATCGGCGCAAGCTCGTCTCGCGCGACAATAGCCACTGCCGTGGCCTGAGGTATAACAACCGCGAAAAGAAGTGGCCGATATCCACTGCCGAACGCTCCATGGCGTTCTGCAGTCCAAAAGAATTCACGACTAACATATAGTAGTGGAAGTAAAACTTCAATCGCGGTTTGAGATTGCGACATCATGACTTGATTGTCTAAACAAAATGGTAAGCACGATATAGATGATTGCATTGAATAAAGGTATAATTACTGGTTGGCAAAAAGGTCGAGGCAGCCGTCCATTCATGCTGCCATGCAAGTATCTGGGTCTCGATAGTTTTAATGATAATCAAGTAATCGCAGTCGGTCTGTAAACCGGACGGGGTATTAGTCCCCGAATACAGGAAGTCTAGGCTCCTGGATACAATCCGCTGTAATTCCTGGTAAAGGATGAGATCAAATTAAAGATCACGATAAATGAATGCGCACGACGTATGCTGCTAAAGCAGTGTCACCTGGTTGTCCAACGGGGGACTTCAACCACTGCAGTGCATTGCGGATCACAAAGCTGGCAGATACAATGATTAGAGATGAAAAACAGAAATGATGCCAACTTACTCCTCTTTGATAGAGTGAGGCTTTCCCATTTGAGAACTCACGCTTCTGTCGAGGGCAAAGCACAACAACCATGTTCGCTCACGATTGTGGACCTCCTTGTCCCGAGCCCGACCTTCTGGTGTATCTTGCCTGGTCATCGTTGTCTTCCGATGCAGGTTGAGGTCTGTCGCCATCCTGAATGGCAGACGTCACTGAGCACAAACTGTCAACGGAATGAAGAAATACAAACCTAATGGCCATTCCCAGTAACAACCATGTCTTGTCGTACTCATAGCGCTCTACGGCACCACATCCCCAAAGAGTGAGGAGGAGATATGCCTGAACAATTTCAAGGGATTTATAACCTTTGGCAGGTACACTAAATCGCGAGCTTCTGTGCAAGTTCTGCAAGTTGCTGGTGAAGTTCCGGTCGCTGGGTGTAAAATTTCGATGATATCGCACAAACTGCGAAAGATAAATCGCCGCACATATGAGGGGTTGTAAACTTACTGGTTGTCAGTAAAAATGGGCGAACGGGAACAAACGAGCGAGGGCGTGTGGAACTCTCTATCAAAGAGCTCACAGTGCACCTACAAAGAGTATTTAGATACGGCACCACATGGCGTGATAGCACGTAGTACGGACGTTCAGATGGTCAAAAAAAGCTAGCAGCCGATCAGATCGGCGTCAAGATGTATGACACACAATACTCACATATCAAATAGCGCGACCACTTGCTCGGTGCTAACAAAGCTCAGCATCTCGGGCTGAATCTGCCGTTCGATATACAAGCGTCGCAAGGGGAGTATTGTCATCGGGCCTAGAACGTTGCCAATTTGCCAAATAAACAACGTGCGAAAAAGTGGCTACGAACCTGGCCTAAAATAATTATCACTAGCCACACCCAACTTGTGGTCAGGATCGGGATCCGTTGGGCGCGCTGAGAACGAGGACGAGATGCCCTGGGCACGTCGGTTTGCCAAGCTTGCCTCGGCAAGCAGCCCGAGGGGGTTAAGCGAGTTATCGGGAAGGGAATGAAGCTTTGGGGAAGCAGAGGCATTGGCACTTGATGATGGTGGATAGGCAGACTGGGGAGGAGGCGACGGTGTTTCCAGAAGCACCCGAGTTTGTGCAGCTTGACTTGTCGGGGAGGGCGATCTTGACACCATGCCAGAGACCATACTCGGATTACCGATAGACTTTAGAACAGTGTCCAGAGTTTTCTCCATCTTCTTTAGTGAGCGAGTGGAGGAGCTCGTGTTTTCTTGGACTTTATTTTGAGTGTTGGCCATTGGTGCAAGATACAATGAAATTGAAACATACTTGGTGGACCGTTTGCCTCGATTGGACTCCTCGAATATGCACTCGTGGTTCCCACTAATGCAGCGTTGGCAAGGGGGGGCCTTGCTCAGCACCAACACATTTCATTTTTAGACGCCGACAGACCGTACACGCGCTAAACAGCATGTTACGGCTCATGCGACCTAATTGAGTGAGTGAGCTTACCGTGAACCCCTGGTGGTCTTTGGCTTCGAGTCGTCTTTGTCAGGAGCAGGACTGTGCCCGTCTAAGCTGTCTTCTGAGCGTGCCTTTTTCCTGCTGCTATCACCCATCGCACCGACGAGGGAAGAGGAGGGTCTCTTCCCGTTTGAATTGCCAGGTGAGTAAGACAGGTTGTCGTTTGGGGGTGTACCTATTGTGTCCGATCCTTGTGATGATGGTGAAGGTAAGTTCTGAGGAACTGTAAGGTGGTGGTTGATGTGTTGTTGAGGCTGTTGATATGAGTAGTAAGGGGGGTAGAGCGATAAAGCTGGGTCGATTTGAGGGGAACGAGCAGGAGGCATGTTGGATTGAGGGATAGCGTGATCCTGATGGTGCATGGATATGATGTAGTCAAACCTTGCGGAAGGGTCGAGGTAGTACTGCGGATAGCACGGAACGGGCGATAATGGCATAAGCATGATATCGAGGGAGATAACATATGATGAGAGCATACCTTGTAAGACTTTAAAACCAGAAACTGAAACTGACAATACTAGAACACCTAGGAGACTGGCTCACGCTGTTATGCGCTCACACTCTCAAGCGGAGTGGCACGGTTCCACACAAGGAACGAATAGCCAACCAAAAACTAGGGTACTAGATGAATTTGGAGTTGTTCAGTATCAAGTCAAAAAAAATTAAAAGGACTGTAACCCACGCAAAGAGGAACAAGACCGTTGACTTACAAAACTTCAAACTTTTCTGTCGAAAGTAGAATTAAAATCCCCAGGACAATTCGCGAATAACACTGAATCTGATGAGAGATTTCAGCGCTTCTTGGGTCTTCATCGGTGTCACTCTTGTGTCACCCCTCTGCGACCTCTTCGCCTCAACGCATCTTCGGAGTTTCAATTATCATCAACTTCAGGCAGCCGCATCCCATCCGCGTGCTCCTTGCTTCCGTCTGCTTGGTGCCTGCAGCTATCCCAGGGGTCACAAATGGCCGTCATAAATGCGAACGATCTCAAGGGCTTCGAATAGCTGTGTTGCACAATGTCACACCTGCAATAGTCTGTACACAAACTCGGACGTCCCCTCAGACCTTGCCACCTTGGTCGGGTCTAGACTTCTTTATCTATGTACAAAGATAGACAGCGCTTGGAAATTAAGTAGCTCAGCGCTCAATGTCCACCTCCTTCCAGAATATCCTACAGTCGGTGCTCCCCTGACGACAAAGCGCATTATCGCGCAACCTACACTGGAGTAACATGCCACAGATTTGTACGTAGTCCTAATCTTTACTCACAACTTCGGACTATTGGCACATTCTTGCCATCAATCTGTCGCTTCTCGAAGACAGGGCTAAATATATGTATCGTGAGTTGACACTTTGTAGTAGCACGTGCCCATTTGCCAATTCTTTATGGCTTGTATATTACAGCACAGCCTGCACGACAGAAGAGTGTTCCTCGACGGTAAACAACTCGTTTAAGCTTGGGCATGGACAAACGCCAGGCGCCTGTCCTATCCTGCCCTGCAACCAAGCCAATTGAATGTACGTTTCCACGTCCTTTGTATCACAATAAGCCTAGTCATCCTTTTTCTCAACGGGGTTCCGTCCCCACCTTTACTAGTTCAGTCAAGGTTGCCTTGCTCGTTCTCACCACGAATAATCAAAATCGAGAAGTTCTTTTTTTGTTACAGGTACTTTTTTCTCTGGTGATTGGTACTCCACATCCCGCCGGGGTCCCTTTTTTGGATAGGTCTACACGTGCCGACCGCGTGTCGACGATGGCTCGAAGCCCAACGATTGGCTCCTATCACTTGTCGGTGCTCCTTTGACTGAACACTTTGTTCCGTACCGAGTCCAATCGACATCGGTACACGTAATCCTGGCCTTCGATATTCTTTCTTTGGAATTGCATCGACAATTCGCCAGTGTGGACACATATGGTCTCTCGGTCAGTCAAACCACTCTTCGACGGCCTGGCGGCGCCGCATCAACGCTCGGTCGCATTGCTATGCACCAACCATCATTCGTGGATCGATTCTCCCTTATGTTTGCAAGGCACTCACTCACCTAGACGACAATCCTCTTACGCCATGTGCTCTCCAATCGACATCATGGGCAATTATTTATCCTCCTATTTTCGGATCGGCAACAGCGTCTACTCTAAGCAAGAGATTCAGTCATCATATCGTGGGCGCCTGTGCTCCCATTGGTCTTGTCTACTCTTCGCGAACATGCTTCCCCTGTCGTTACTCATGTAACTAGGTACTGCACTTAATCCAGCTTGGAGATCTCCGAGAGACTCCAGCAGCCGTCATTGGCTTGGGCGGGAGCAAATGATGTTCACTCGTGAGAAGTACTTGTTGGACAATGTGCCATCGTTGCGAGTTTCCTAGGCGCTGTTTCACCACATTCAAAAAGATCAGACATGATTGGTGGCACCTGGATTGGTATGGTCTTGTGTCCCGCATCTAACACTCAGCACGGTCACATCGCAAGATGGTACAGCCAGCTGTAGTGGTCGACATTTTTCACGTAGTCGCTTAACTCATGTCTCGTTCCCTGCTTTATTACAGATTTCTTTCTCGCGGCTCGGTGGTGTAGATAAATCCTTCAGAATGAACTACTATCCACAATCCTGTTGGTAGCCAGCACTCGATACAGAACGATTATTTAGCATCAACATCTCTCAGGAAACTTTGCCCAACTCAAGCAACAAAGTCCACGATGATCCACGCAGAGTTCTTTATGAAAATACTCGTTGCGACGGGCAGACGCCACGAAACAAAGAACTAAAAAAAGAATAGACTTGTCTGTCTTTCGTAGTTGGAGGGCGATTACGCCGACTATTGTGCAGATGTACACATACTGCGCTTGGTCAAAGTTAACTTTGCAGTTCCACTGCGGCCGCCTCGTCCTTGGGGGACTTCCCGCAGGTATACTTAACGTTTCTGGAAGTTCTGCCGCGATGCCGTTCTTCATCGTACGTTTTGGGATTCAAATTAGGTGTCCCCCCGCTACAATAAACCTGACTATCAATTGAGCGAGTTATCCCCTTCCCCCATCATTGACGGAGGGACGACCGTTGGTTCTCGTCCTGCCATTTTAGGCTACTACGCCAGAGGTACAACTTTCACACGGCGAATGGACGTGCTCATCGGACTCATTTTATTGATGAGTCGAAGATGACAACATAAGTAGAGTAGAATAAGTACTTGTATGGATAGTGGTCCTTTGCAAGCGATTACACAAACGTCGAGATGACCGCACACGAGTTCGAAGGCTTCTACCATCGGTTCCCACTCATTCGGACAAAGGCGACAGTATTCCGAAGGCTTCTGGTTCCACCGGTGACCGCTCCACCGCATATGTCGGCCGCCGCTTCTTGGGCAAATATCAAATATAAACTTTTATTTGGATGACTGCTTCGTCGTAGGCACTCCGAGTATGTAGGAGTCGAGTCGAACTCCCAGAGGCTTGGAGGGTATTCCTTGGCATCTGATGTCCGCGTCCAAGTAAACGGTAGTCTGCCTGAAATATCATTGTAGGCTGTCGCGAACACCCTCTAAGTCTGTATGAGTTCCATGCACTCAGACAGACATAGAGGGTGTTCCTTAGCACCTAACGTCCGCGTCTAACGGTATGTATCACAGAATACCCATGAATATTCGGGACCGACGTGAGCCAAGTACAACTGATGGCACGAGGCGTCTGAAACTCGCAGGGAAAGAAGGAGAACTAATTAACGGAGATTTGTTTTCATGAAAACCACGGGTAATTCCGAGGCCAAAAAATGATCCGCGGTGCATAGACGCTGTCAGAGCGCCGGGTATTGGTCACCCCAGCGATAGAGAAATGAACATCACTGTATCGAATAGTCTCCTTTGGATAGGGAAGAAACCTCCAAGACGGGCACAACGATGGTTGAGACAGGGTGAGTCTTGATGTTCGCAAGACCCATTATTGATAAGATAATGATATTTCTGTAAATTGATATTTTGATATTTTTGCAATCAAACACGCTCGTCAGAGTACTATCAAAACAAGCGAACTTGAACGTGCTTGGGATATTAGAGAATTGATTGTGGGCATGTGGTGCGGGGTGATGTGATGTAGCGGAGGCGGAAAACGAAGAGAAGTGGGATTCGTTGACTTCTCATTTGTTCGTAAATTGTTGACACGGCCTTGGCAAATTGTGAACTTATAGAGGGACGGGACCCGTCAAATGTCGCGGTGGAACACATGGATGTCGACATTGACCAAAGAGTCAAAGACTAGCGATTGCGTGGCGTGGATAACCATACACACCGAGATCAGTGCCTGATGCCGGTGAAGTGGTGCTTGGTGGCGGCCCATGGTAATTGATTTTCAAGAGGGTCGCCACGTTCATTTGAGAATGATAACGAATACGTACACGAGGCGAGAATGTTGCAATCTCTCGCTCAGCGTCCGAATGACATGCCACCAATCTGGAGGAACAAAAGCCAAAAATTTAAGAAGAAAATGCTCATGGAACCAGCGTTGGAGGTATGGATATGGATTGTGGACTGAGTCTGCGCTTCAGAGCGTCTTGGTCCTGTACTAGATCCATTCCGTAGGGAGGTAATAATCGCAGCGAAGTAGTAATCAGATTACAGTGGGGGAAACAGACATGGTTCGGTGCCTCTCGACTCGGCGGCCTATGCAAGGTACAAAATTGATAGATGTTGACTGGCGTGTGCCATGAGTTGAGATTCAAAGAGCCAAAGAACTGGAAAGTAACAAAGTAACAGCGTCACCGGGATTTTAGACGGTTTGACCTGTCTTGATATAAAAACTGGAACATGGTTTTATAACAAACCATGCAGAACTTTGAGAGTACGTGGGTAGACTATACCATAGACTACGTTGTAGAAAATCCGGGAGCATTACAAATTCTTTTCGTGGAAAGTGAGCCGAATCCATAGACCATCCGTAGACTTGCGTAGACTCAACTCGGTCTCAGTAGATCAAACCAAACAACGACGTCATTGCCGGCTGTGATCATTGCCTGCACAGCGTCTAGCATATATATTACAACGGCAAGCCAAATGTTTTTCACCATCTCTGCCCCACCACTATTTCTGCCCATCTGCCTCGTCACCGTCTGACCCACCGCTGACCACTACTAGTCACTAGTACTTATGTTGGACCTACACCTTATATTGATTGCCGTGACGGCCGTCTTAGTATAAATTTTGTAGTAGGTGAGTGACTCGATATTCAACCTTTGCAGTATACTAACTACGGCCCACTACTAGTAGTAGTAGTAATGACTGATACAGTCCTGTGTACCAAGGCTGACTGCCGCAACTTGAAGCAAGGCACTCAGCCACGCAGGCCAACAAGAACTGCACACGACGCAACTGCAGCAGTGTTGTGAGGTGGCGGGAGGGTGTAGGGTCCCCCGAGTCGCAGCTGCATCTTTCTCCAGTTGTCACACCCCACAAGCATGAAAACTCGACCATACCACCACTTGCCACCATTAACCCCACGTCTACTCAACTTGACCACCCTCCAGTTACTGCATCGAGTCAGTCACTCCCAGCCACTTCACGAAACTATGCTCGGCCGTTAGACCCCAATTACGCACGGAACTATGTTTCTCGGGCACCAGCGGACATTGGTGGCTGAGCAACGCTTTCAAGCTGACCAAAGTCTGAGCATTATGATCCGCAATATGGTTGATATAGTGCTCTGGTTGAAGGTATAGTATTCTACATGTATTAGATGGTTTCTCGGTGCTGAAATATCACTAGAACATGAACCTCCCCACCTCGCAAAGCTGACATGCTCCACACCTGGAAAGTTCGTGCAGGAGACCATCCGCTATTGATGAGATTCGAGCTCGGGGATTATATTGCAGTATATTGCAGTGATCAGCATGCCTGGATCGAGCAAGATATCAAGACTCCGCTTCTCAGTCCTCCCAATTCAACAATCCTGCTTCGTTCAGTGATCTGACCGACAATCATATGCTACTTGGATTTGCCGAGAGGGTCTCATCTCTTAGTTTGCATGTCTGCGACTGTCCAATCTCCGTCAAAACGATCCTTAGTGCCACGGGTATGCATCTGTCCCGATTGGATGGGATGACCTCGCCATTGAAGCGGCAGAAGGAAATGCCAGTAGCACGGCTCTCATCTCTCGACAGTCACCCATTCCTTTACCGCTTACTAGCCTATTGCCGAGTCCCACTTCGACATCACCTTTGTCCACTCGCTGCCGCCACTCGGACACGTCACCTGGGCCTGTATTAGTGCCTGCGCTAGCCATGGTTCAACCCAACGCTACCATCCCTGCGGCGCCCGAGCACGATTTCCTTGGAAGTATGCATGTGATATGGTTCCCCGGATTCAGCTCTTCGTCAATGTATCAGACGATCAAATGATCCAGGCCCTCTTCGCCACTACATTTCCAAATTGCACCTATACTAAGGCAACATTTTACAAGCATCGCGCCGCTTATCGGCAGCTATCGAGAATTCAAGTGATAGGGTTTGAACGTGCCGTCAATGCGGGATATAGTCCCTGCTGGCCGTGGAACACTCTCTTGGCTGAAATTCAAGCTAATTGCGGCTTCGAGTCTTACTGGTAGTAATAGCCCGGGTAGCATCTCGAACTCGGACACAAAGTGTATGTATAATCTCATTTACTACTTCCATGGTTGGCTAATCCTCGTCCTTCAGGTCCTACCCTGCCTCCGAGGTCTACCAATGAACTCATCTACCACTGACATTGGATTGCCGCTCCCTACAGACCTTACCAGCGAGATGAGTGATGCTCTTGTCTCGCTACTCAAGAACATAGATGAAATGGACAATGATACTGCAGCGGCTACCACTAACTCTGAATTTCCTTTAGATCTTTCGAGTTACCCCCAATTTGATCTATTTAGCACTTGGTTAAATGATCCTTCTCCCGTAGATTATCAATCCTTACCACCCTTACCACCTTTAAATGATCCTTCTCCCGTAGATTATCAATCCTTACCACCATTACCACCTTTTAATTAGAGTAACTACTCTGTCTGTTATCCACGAAATCCAACCGTCTTATGTTGAAAAAATACTATGAGTAGCTAGTCATAATTCCAACTCGAGAGTGAACTGACGGCGGCATCAAAATGTCCATGAAACTTGACATCTGAATGGTGCGATCCCCAAGTGAGGACGGCGGCATCAAAATGTCCATGAAACTTGACATCTGAATGGTGCGATCCCCAGTGATGAACTCTGGCATTCGTTCGAAACACAGGACAAAAAACATACAACAAGAGATAGAATTTCAAATGACAACAATCTAGACAATGTAATGTAATGCAAACAGCACCGGGAGAGTCAATGCACTAGTCACTACCAAACAGAGTTTCCATGGAAATCATCCAAGGAGAATGCCCTCGTCTCTCCGACTCTGAGATAACATAGCGATTCCGACGTTTGATCATCTCGTCAAGATAAAAGTTGTACCGGTGTACAGACATGTCTCGCAGGATTGCCTGATACCCACCTAGCCAAACGTTCGTCTGTTCACAAATTGATGTATTAAATCGCCACTTGCCGCCAGAAATGAGCTCAGGGAAAGCAGCAGGGTTGCAGTGGCGCTGACAGTAGGTGTCAGTTTCCTTGTGTTTCGAGTTGAAATGAAACACGTCAACAGGCATCCCTGTTGCAGCAAAGTGGTCATCACCAATAGCGTCTTGGTGAGCGCGGAGCTTGCAGTTGTTGTCAAAGACGAAGTATTCAGGTGTCGATGCGGCAGTAGGGAATACCGCCTTTGCAAATTCCTTGAGATTAAATGTTAGCTTAAATCAGTAAGACTGCGTGTAACTCACATTAACAGCAGAGACGGCCTCGGACCCAAAAAACGTAGCCCGCGCTAATATCACTCCACAAGGTCGCATAATGAGTTGCTCATTATGGGTGCGGCGTCGACCAAACCTTGCTCTGAGGTGTTTGTTGCCGTTCTCTGGCTTACCGTCACACTCGGAGTCAACAATCACCTCGAGATCTTCTTCTGCACTGTTAGGGTTACTACTACCACTATCCGTGGGCGAAGGAACAGAGTCCAAGGGTAAGGTAACACCAGCCCTCTTGAGCCGCGCTCGCAGCTGGAAGAGAGCTTTCGCGGGCTTGAAGTAGGCATCTTCAAGAGCCTGGTGGTCCGCGTTGGCGCATGTTTGAAATCCAGAGGCATTGAGCTCGTCACAGCCATCAACTGCGCACCGCTGGTTTAAGTCTTGATGGTCCGGACAGAAACGATGACGGTTGGTCATAAGGGGGACTTTGCAGTCGTGCACTGCACAACAAGGGTGCCCGATGGTATTACCATCACAAACGGCTGCTTGAATTTTCGCTATGGCATATAATCAATCTGAGCATGACGCCATGCATCTGACAAACAATTGACTTACATTTTGAGTCGTCGTCGCCGATAACGATGAAGCACAAGTCACAGGCATGCGGGTATGCTTCCTGCCCAATACCTTCCATTTCTTTGTTGCGCTCGCTCAGCGCAACATCAATTCGGATCCGTTGTTGCTCGTCGTGGGGGAGAACAAGGCAACTGTTATGCTCTGCCTTCTCCAGTAGCAGTGAGTAGATAAAAAAACCATTCAGGACGTCAGTGTCGCGCATTCGAAGGGTATACTGCCATGAAAATTCCTCGTCAAAAGCTCGTGGAAGTGTAGCATCAAAAGCACGTCTATTGTTCGAGATGTAGGCGTGCCGTTGAGCAAGTGCATAGTTGTACACGCGAGCGCAGTTCATGCTAGACATCCTGGAATGAAAGGTTAGCGTTATTATTGTCAGAGAAAGACGACATACCATCCGAAGACTTTCGTTGCTGCAAAAAGTTCCAACAGCGCAGCTTCAATATAGAAATGCCTCGCAGCCTGAATGACGCTGGGAACACCAGCATAGTAAATGCGTGTCGAGTCGGTGTTGTTAGTCCAATAGTTGGGGTAATATCTAGCATGACATTCTGAATGAAATGGTCAGTATGCATTACTAGAAGATAAAGAACATACGTCGACAATATGTTGATACCGAATGGACTGGAAGAGAACCATCTCGTAGCGTAAAGAGGCTGGCACGAAATGTATTGACATCCGTGAGAGTGGCTACTTCATCATCGTCACGGTAGTTCACGCATTCAGGATGCTGGCATACACGTGTCGGTGGATACAAGTCGTGATACCCTATGAGGTTTGAAACATGTCAGTGAAAGAAGAGAAAAGACGAACAGCAACGCACCAATACCGCGCACAAGTCCATGACGGTTAAATGCTTCAATCTCCTGGTCAGTTGGGAGTACTGCGCCATGAGTCCAGATAATCTGACGGAATGCTACCCAGCATGCGAGGATAGTCGGTGGGTCTTGACCGAGTGCGCCAGCAAGAAGGGATACGACGACTTCTGGAGGATGGATGGGTGGATGTCGGATGTCAGTCATGCACTGGCGAATGAATGGTTTCGCCATGCATGCAAGCCGAACGAAGGCCATGAGGTCGGGGAAAGTGAGATCATACTCATCGAGGGATGCAAGTAGCTGACCGATGCCCATCATGAAGGGCATCAGAGGGGGACGTCGGTGACAGCGATGAGGAGCAGTTGATCATATACAAATCGAGGACGTTGTTTGGTCGTTCTACCCGTGGCGTCGTAGACTCGGGTGGACTGCGGTAGACTCGGGTGGACTGCGGTAGATTCACCGGAGTTATCCGAACAGAGTCTACCAATTTTCTACGCGAGTCTACGGTAGATTCTACCCATGCACCTTATATGTCCTCTGAGGATCGAAAGACTCGGAGGGGCATATTTTATGGATAGCGCCTGCGGAAACCAGTGTCCTACGCTGTAGCACCACATAAGCCTCTTCAAGTCAGTTGATTGGGACGCTGCTGACTCAGTCGTGCATACTTTCCACAACGTCGACATTGAAGGGTCCTCGTGCAGGTCCTGTAAAGACTGCCGTGCATCATACTCCGCCGCCAGACCTGCTAGAGAATACATACAGACTCCAGAGGCAGAGGAGAGTGCAAGCACAATGGGAAAATACAAAAAAAACGAAAACATTCAGGAAATGTCAGTACTAGTGTTATTGTATCACAAGTACTGAGTACTGAACGTTTAATGAATCATAAATTCCAATATTTGTTCGAACAAGCAATTGCAAGGTGAAAATCGGCAACGCTGATCCCTAGTTATACATTTACTCCGAATATTGACAATTCAGTGGCAGTATCGTCGACCTTCACTTCTGGGCACAGTAACCAGTCTATATTTCATTCAGTAAATCTTCGACACCGACCTCAGTGTAAGTAATCTCAGCTGCAGCTCTCCTAGTACTTGAAACTGACCAGTAATATCCAGGAATCGGATTGGCCACTATTCCGAGATATCTAGATCCTTCCTATCTCTTCCCTCCGAGGCATCATCATCATCACGGTGCTAGTACTCATCACCGCCGCTTACCTCGTTCCTCTTCTCGCTCCCGTCTATTGGACTCAGATATCACGTCCGTGCACCTTGCTCCCCTCCTCGTTAACCACCCCACTCACTCAGCCTCAATTGTACCAATAAACTGTTGCTTTCCCTCCATGTAGTACTGTCGTCGATTATTCAGCGTGTTCCGAGGCGTAACCTGCTTACAGTGGACTCCTCAGTGGATGCCGGTGATGTTTGGGACAAAAATGGACTCTATACGTCGAAGCACTCTCATGCAACCCATGACCATAAGTCACGATGCCACATCTATTTCATATCGCTTATCTAGTCCTCCTGTCTTCGAAAACCCGTACTTATCTACCTGCCTTAGCAGCCCCCCTCACCAGTCTTGTGTACTCTCCTCCAAGATATGCCCAGTTTAACTCTGCCGGAATGTGCACACTACACCCCCCCCTCCAGAAACAAAGGAGGACTGTGAGAGTGTGTCCGATCAATGCAATACATTTGTCTAACGGCTCTCCGTCTAGTGGAATTTGCGGACCTTCCCATCATCGACCTTTCCAAAGCCCATACACCCGAAGGACGCGCACAGCTCTATCCGCAGCTTCGAGATGCACTACGCACCCATGGCTTTCTCTACGCCATCAATCATGGTTATACCCAAGCTCAGGTACGCCTCGTTCTCGTCACTCATGTTCAAAGGTCTCTGAATCAATGTTGTAGCGTGACAGGATCTTTGACATAGCTGGTGTTCCTTTCAATGACGTCTCTCCAGATGAAAAGAAGACATACACTGCCGATGTCGAGAAAGTCGGGTACTATGCAGGCTATAAACCTCGTCAATTCTGGGTGCGTCGTATTCCACAAGGGACAACATTTTCGAAGCTGATTGCTCTCATTCAGAAAGTCGACACGGATAATCAAATTCTCGATCAGATCGAGCACTATGCAAGTACGTATTACAAATACTCGTGTGATCGATGCTTTTTATGCTTCGACAGTAAACCTCAATGTCGCGAAGCGTCCCCATCCCACGGTCTTGCGCTCCTTCCTTCCAGAACTCGATGATTTTGCTCGCCATAATCACTTCAATATCCTCCACCCGATCCTTCGGTCAGTTCTGTCGCGAGTCCCTTGTTGACGTCTTAGCTTATGAACGCTATCATACAGCTTGATTGCATTGAGCCTCGAGCTGCCCGAGGAAACTTTGGTGGAAAAACACAACTTTGACCGAACGGGAGAAACCTCTGGTTGGTCTTTCTTCTTCTGTATCCAGTCCTAGATTGTTGAGTATATTCGCAGTCAGGTTCATGAAATAGTAAAGGCCCTTTCTTCCCAACTGCTTCTTAACTTATGGACTCCTGCCAAGCTATAGGCGCTCAAATGACGAAGAAGAGAAATCAAAGAATGTCTGGTTGAAGGGACACACAGGTACATTTGATGCATTTTTTACTTCACACTCGTCTCCTGAATCGCGCAGACATTGGCAGCATCACCATTCTATGGAGTCAACCTATCGGGGGGCTGCAAATTATGGCTCCCGACGGGAAATGGAAATGGGTCAGACACATTGACAACGGTTTGGTACGCCCGTAAAACACTATCATGATATCTGCGAACCTGATATTCTGCCATAGGTTATCAATACAGGTGACATGATGACATTCTTCACAGGTGGATACTACAAGCCTACGATCCACCGTGTCATCCAGCCCCCCTCGGACCAACGCGCCTACGACCGTCTGGGTGCATACTACTTCGCGATGCCAGATAACGACGTTCGTTTGTTGCCGTGTGCTGAAAGTCCTGTATTAAGGCGCGTTGGTATCGAGCGTCAGTGTCTTGATGAGGATTCGCCATTGTGCGAGACATGGAGAAAGGGAAGGACGACGGCGTACGGGAGGTCTGATCTTAAGAAGGGGGTGGAACGTGGTGTTGAGGAGGAGGTTATCGAGGGGATTGTGGTGAAACATTATAATTGAGTACTGAAGAGCGGCAGAATGTTCATGTGTTATTGTTATGATTGGCTGACTTTTTGTATGGTTTAGTAGCAATATAGATTTCACAGCTGCGTGGACGTCATTCGCACACGAGGTTCTTTGTCAAATATAGCTGTATGCGCTCCACTGTGCTCTCACGAACAATTAATAGGACGGCGGCCAGGTGTGGAGATGAACAGCGATCTCGTGATAGCGCGCCCGTTTCCTTCCTCAGTGCCGCATGAAGACTCCGTGCTATGGGGTGCTCTACGCACGTAGTCCGTCCAGCAGTGTCAATGGCACAGCGTGGATAGGAGCAAGGCTCGGAGGACGGCTGATGAGAGACGTTGTCAGTAGGCTAGGACTCATAACTTTAGGAGACAGGTAAATGCACCCCGAGCAATGATTCAAGTTTCAAAATTTCCAATGCAAACTCACTGCAGTCCGTTGTATCTTTTCAGCGCCAGAACATGCTTTCGAAAGTTATTGGTGTTCCCTCTGAATCTGTACATTCGCCTGGTATCACGGTCGCGAGCTTTCCGGTCGTTTCAACCAGTTGGTCTGAGCATCGAACTTCAAGTACAGTCCTTGTCGGTACAACAGCAGAAAACAACGGAACATCATAGAACTAGATAGACGACTGATGTGGCATGGCAGTTTGAGTGGAAACTTCAAGAAAGCGGTCATGCTGTCATATTCCCACGGATTTCTTGGCCAGTCGCCGACAGCGAGCGCAGCTGTGACTGCCACGTCTGCTATATCATCCACTGTATACTGGCTAGGCAACACCGAGCATGATGCTGGGAGGGTCGAATGGTACGCCGTGGTTTCAGGGCATCAAAGCTGGAAATGCTCGTACAAAGTGCCTGCGATCCGACACTCCATGAGCCCAACTACGCCATTCACCTTGAGATCGCTGAATTAATCAACACCAAGAAAGCTAATACGTCTGTTAATCCTGCTCTTGCAATCTCTAATTCTGACATTGAATTAGCCCTCGCGAAGCAGCGATGCTCATAGCACATCTATCAAACCACCGAAACCCGCATATCGCCATCCTTGCACTCGCGCTTCTCGATACCGTCGTCCAATCGTGCGGCTACCCATTTCACCTCCAGATTTCAACCAAAGAATTCCTGAACGAGCTCGTTCGTCGATTCCCTGAACGCCCACCTCCTTTCCCTGGTCCAGTCATGTCACGGATTCTAGAGCTCATCCATCGATGGAAGGAGGGTATCTGCTCTGATTCCCGCTGGAAAGAGGACTTGGGGAATATCAAGGATATGCACCGGCTTCTTACATTCAAAGGGTACCGCTTTAGGGAGATTCCCCGCCGCGTGGAAGCGCCCCCGACGATGGTGAGTTCGTCTGTGGCTCATGTCTATCTCATGCGTTCATATGACGGTGTAGAATATTAAATCTGCCGACGAGCTTGAGTCGGAAGATCGAGAAGCACAATCTGCTAAACTCCAGGAACTTATCCGGAGAGGTACCCCGCGGGATCTGGTAGCCGCGCAAGAACTCATGAAGTCCCTCGCTGGCGCGAACCCGGAAGCAAAACCCGACTACCGCTCTCAAGCCATGACAGAGCTCAATAAGCTCGAGAGTAAAGTCATTCTACTCAATGAGATGCTCGATAACGTCGATACTACACAAGGGGAGAAGTTCGCATCGGGAGACGCGTATGACGTGTGTCGATATTCTACTTGGAAAGTTGTATAAATTTCTCACTCGTTGTAACAGCAAGTCGCATCGATATTGAAGTCTGCCCGTCCGAAGCTCCAGAAATGGGTCTCGGACGCAGAAACAGACGACCCTGAGTCGTTAGGTACGTCCGTTCCTTATTCTCCGGCATAGTTCTTATATGCTACTCAGACGCCTTCCTCCAAATCAACGACCGAATCAAACAACGTCGTCACCCGCTTCGAGGCCTTCAAGAAAGGCGACTACAGCATATCCGCCGTCCCAGCTGAACTCGCACAAACTGAAGGGTCCCTCATTAATTTCGATGATACCTCGCATTCATCATCACAAGTCGCACCAGTAGATGATCTAGCTTCATTATTTGCCTCGCCGCCACAACCCCAATCTTATGCCCGACCATCAAGTGCTAGCGCAATGTTCGCCTCACAACTCAGCGCCTCCTTGACGAACAACGCTTCTTCCTCTACTTCATCACCCGTTCCGAATACCCCATCGCCACAGCCCCAGTTCGGGTCTATCATGCTCGCGCCTACCCCACCGCGGATAACGTCACCCAGTTATTTCGGGGGTAATAACGGAGGTACGAGCCCTCCGAATTCAAGCTCGTCGTTTGGAATGGGTCCTCCTGGATTGGGTATGAGTAGGCCACCAGCGACAGGCATGAGCACGGTGCAAAATGGAGGTTTGGGTATTCCTATGAGCACACCGGGATCAAGGGTGAGTATGGGCGCGATGATGGGGCAGACGCAACCTACTTCGACGCCACCGACGCAGCAGGGGAAGGATCCGTTTGCAGATCTGGCGGGGTTGTTTTAGGTACCTGTCGTGTTGTGCTTGTGCTTTACATGGGTGGGGTGATCGATACTCGAATCCGGATGTTGTGCGGTTTTGGATCTTGTTATTCTCGGAGGCAAATATAACTTGGACTGAAATAGTATTTATTGCTCGACGTCTACAGAACGATGACTGCTTGCTGGTAATTTTGCAATGTTGAGAGTTATAGTGTTCCCGAACCTAAAACTTGGTATTTATTTGCGTGTGAAACTTGCAAGGCTGTGCATGTGCGACTCTTTAAGCTTGAGTCAACGATTCGGCCTGTTCTGTTCTCGTCTACATTCTTCAATACCATCAATGACGGTGGCCTAAATATCTAATGCACAAATCGTTATGTCCATAATAAATTTTGCATAAGATATTTAGACCTTATTGCACAAATTGCGGGCGGTTCCCCATGACAAAGGCATAGGCGTCGAAAACTACGGTGTCGGTGTCAAGAAACTAGTTCGACATCTTGAAACTCGATATCATTGTCAATTCTTTACTCAACCATATACGTCGAGTTGACCTCCATCGATGCATCTCTAGCATAATCCGTGACCCCGGTGTCCACTCGATGCTGGATCCACGACGTACTAGTTTTCCCCTGGGTGGCTGAGCTCAATCCTTATCGTCCACCAAGATGGGGCCACAGTCATCCACATATGTCACGTCTGCCATTGATCAGTGTTTGCTAATGGAATTCTCTTCGTAGCATTGCGTATAACGGATAATGAAGCCTTCGAGCGGATGTGGAAGCTTTAACAATGCATTCGTGCTTTGTCGTGGCTCGCGTCCACTAGTCCACCAACAAAGCGTTGTTGTATGGACCCCACAAGCGTCTGTCCACCGCAAAGCACAATGTCATTTCCACCTCTGGGAATCGTATATAGTCCAGCCCGAATGCCTACCTGGTATCATCATCACCCCAAGGAGAATCAGGCATTCACCGAAGACAGAATCAAGCAGCACCCTCTATAATCAACTTTCAAATGTCTCCTACCAAGGTGAGCCTAATCACGAGCATACTTTATGCACTAGGACTGAATCTGAAAATGTGTAGGTCTATGTTTGCTCTCAGGAGAAGTGCGGCGAAACTTTCACCAAGTTCACGGAATTCAAGAGACATGAGGCTAGGCATGCAGAAAAGTACGTGTTTATCCTACATGCTAGACTGGTCACTCACATGAGCCTGCATCCAGCGTGTACACCTGCACCTTTCCGGGATGTGACTTTGCGACGCTGATAAAAAGAAGCTTCGATGTCCACTCCGCTAAACAGTATGTGCTCGTGCGTTATCATCAATGAGTTCATCTGATTACCAAATTTAGTACCGGCGAGCAACGCTATGGTTGCCCTCATGATTGCACCTTTAGGACCCACGATCCTTCTGCCTTGACGCGCCATCGCAAAACAAAACATGGATATGTTCCTCTTCCGCGCAGCGGACGCGGCGGCGGTCGTGTCGCTGCCCCCTCCGCATCAGACAGGACTCCATCGTCCCAGCCCTCTGCTTCGTCCTACCAATCACACCCTCACAGCCAAGACCCGTCGTTGGTCTTCTATGACCCGGTGGATAGTGAGGACGACTTTACCATGTTTAGCGAACCCGTGACGACGGCCAATGGGTGGACTGAGGGCTGCATGTGCCCCGAATTCATGCAAAGACGCCCTTCGGAGATGTTGGGTTATGCATATAGGCAATATTAGTTTGCATAAACTCAAGGTGGCTTGTGTTCGTCGGCAGTAAAACCCTCCCCTCGTTGTATACATCTATTATTTTTCACTTAAAAGCACTTTACGATGTCGTCTAAAGGCTTATACACTCTTTTATAAATGCACTAGTAATCATACGCTCTTTTCTAAATCATGATGTTCCTCAAACATACTATGGGCCCCTGCTTTCGGGGTCCTTCCGTGACTGTAAAGGACTTGCTTTCCTCCGCATTGCGCAACTAGAGGGGCATGAATGCCCCTGAATCAAACACAACCAGCTCTGCAGCGCCTGACTCCGACTCTACCTTCGTCCCTCAGCTTTCATCTTACAATGACTGCATGATTTGAAAACCTGATTGTTCACTAAACGATGGTCAACTCTAGCTTAGTCTTTGACTCTCGTTATCAGGATTGCCTGCGTGACTGACTCTATGCAAACCTTGGAAAATGGGAGTTGAGCAGCTTATTGTGCCCCACCGAATTTTTCAAAGACCAAGCCTTGGTGATATGGTGCGGCTTTTGTTTTTGTGACGTCGACCAGCTGGCACCTCTATCCAGGGTATTTTGTCGATTCAATCTTTGCAAAATCTACCAAAACAAGTGGACTGGTCACGAGTTTACAAGGTGAGCGTCATGAGAGCTCGGAATAATTACATCGATTCCGGATATATATACTGTATGTTGTGAGTATTGTGTACTCCTCGAATGTCTAAGAATAAACTGCAGTTCAGCGTCTACACGGTGACAGATGGGCTTTCTCGGACCTCGGTTTAGAGTCAGTACTCCATTAGTTGCCCTTCGCTTAAGATAAAACGCAATCCTACTCTCCTCTCCTTCTCCATCTTCCTCGTATGAGAACGACGTCCACATAGCCGTGCAATCATCAATAACCGATCCTGCTAAACCATACAAAAAGTTAGCCAATCATAATAATAATCCATGATAAATATTCCGCCGCTCTTCAGTACTCAGTTATAATGCTTCACCACAATCCCCTCGATAACCTCCTCCTCAACACCACGTTCCACCCCATTCTTGAGATCAGACCTCCCATACGCCGCCGTCCTTCCCTTTCTCCACGTCTCGCACAATGGCGAATCCTCGTCGAGACACTGGCGCTCAATCCCAACGTGCTTTAACACAGGGCTTTCAGCACACGACAGCAAGCGAACGTCGTCGTTTGCCATCGCAAAGTAGTATGCACCCAGACGGTCGTAGGCGTGTTGGTCCGAGGGGGGCTGGATGACGCGATGGATCGTGGGCTTGTAGTATCCGCCTGTGAAGAATGTCATCATGTAGCCTGTATTGATGACCTATGGCGGAATATCAGCTTCGCAGATATCATGATAATTTTTTACGGGCGTACCAAACCGTTGTCAATGTGTCTGACCCATTTCCATTTCCCGTCGGGACCTAGGATTTGCAGCCCTCCGACAGGCTGACTCCATAGAATGGTGATGCTGCCGGTGTCTGCGCGATTCAGGAGACGAGTGTGAAGTAAAAGATGTATCAAGTGTACCTGTGTGTCCCTTCAACCAGACATTCTTTGATTTCTCCTCTTCATCATTCGAGCGCCTATAGCTTGGCAGGAGTCCATAAGTTAAGAGGCAGTTGGGAAGAAAGGGCCTTTACTATTTCATGAACGTGACTGCAAATGTGCTCATCGATCTAGGACTAGATACAGGAAAAGAAAGACTAACCAGAGGTATCTCCTGTTCGGTCAAAGTTGTGTTTTTCCACCAAAGTTTCCTCGGGCAGCTCGAGGCTTAACGCAATCAAGCTGTATGGTAGCGCTCATGAGCTGAAAAATCAAACAAGGGGCTCGCGGTAGAACTGACCGAAGAATCGGGTGGAGAATATTAAAGTGATTATGGCGAGCGAAATGATCTATCTCCGGAAGGAAGGGGCGCAAGGCTGTGGGATGGGGACGGTTTTCTACATTGAGGTTTACTGCCGAAGCGTAAAAAGCACCCATCTCAGGAGTATTCCTAACACCCACTTGCATAGTTCTCAATCTGATCGTGAATTTGATTCTCCGTGTCGACTCTCTGAAGGGAGCAATAAGCATCACAAACGTTGTTCCTCGTGGAATATGACGCACCCAGAATTGACGAAGTTTATAGCCTGCATAAGACCCAACTTCCTCGATACTGGCGGTGTATGTCTTCTTTTCATCCAGAGAGACGTCATTGAAAGGAACACCAGCTATGTCAAAGATTCTGTCACGCTACAACATCGATTCAGAGACCTTTAAGCATGAGTCACGAGGAAGGGACGTACCTGAGCTTGGGTATAACCATGATTGATGGCGTAGAGAAAGCCATGGGTGCGTAGTGCATCTCGGAGCTGCGGATAGAGCTGTGCACGTCCTTCAGGGTGTATGGGCTTTAGAAAGATCGATGACGGGAAGGTCCGCAAATTCCACTAGACGGGGAGTCGTTAGACAAATGTATCGTATTGATCAGACATTCTCTTACAGTCCTCCTTTGTTTCTGGTGGGGGGAAGTAGTGCGCACATTCTGGCAGAGTTGAACTGGGCATATCTTTGGGGAGAGTACACTGGGGAGGCTGCTAAGGGAGGCAGATAAATACCTGCAATACGGATTTTTGAGGACATGATAAGCGATCTGAAATAGATGTGGCACTGTGAGTTGTGGCCATGGGTTCCATGTAGTGTTTTTGGCAGAAGAACCCGTCTGTGGAAGCTGGTTGTGCGGCCCAGTGCCAGCGTGGCAGGTAGCAGACTGAATGGAAATTTTCGATGACACTTCAACTGTGCTACGTTGATATGAGACCACTAGATGGCGAGTCCGTGGCAAAACTCATATGGAGGGAGGTGGCATAACCTGGCAGCAGTCCAGGGTATCGGAGACTCGGACCCGCGGAGATGAAATTTATATCTGACAGTGCAGTGATAGCACAGTTAGAATTCAATAGAACATGGAAACCGATGTCCCTGAAGTAAGATTGTGCACGCTGGAGGAAGTTCCCTTTCATCACTGATCGTTGATCAATGACAATTTCGACATTGCTGTCGAGACTGCACAGGATCTTGAAGCATCATTTGCGTGGGTACCTCCGCTCTCGACCGAGCCTCGTAATGAGATGATCTTCTTGTTGGTCTAGAGTATCTCGCCTGACGACATCGCCGCTGAATTTGCGGCTCTCAAGGAGTTGAAGAGGACTGGAGGAGACGATGGCTTTTGACGAAGTTGAAGTGCTCGAGGGAATGTTGACGAATTGAACCGGGTCGAACAAGGAATACTTCCACAGGCTATTCTAGATGAGGTTGAGGTGATCAATTACAATGGCGAGGATGACGGATGGGACGATAAAGTTTCATCGTTAGGAATGTTATACACATAGTCAGAGTTCTAACCGCCCCGGGGAAAAAAAACAAGTTTGCCAAATCTGCCTCCTACAGTAGCCCCATGGGAGTGCTGCGGCGTATCGAGTCCATTTTTATCGTGAATATCACTCGCTGATGAGTCGAATGTGAGCAAGTTACTAGTATGCCTGGGAACAAGCTGAAAAAATGACGATAATACTACATGGAGGGAAAAAGCTACAAATTATTAGTGCAATTGAGGATGGGTATGGTTGACGATGAGTAGGGAGCCGGCGAAGCGCACGCACGTGATATTCATTAGACGGGAGCGAGAAAAGAAGAGAATCGAGGTAGGCAGTACTTGATGATGAGTACTAGTTGAAAATGATGACGAAGGAGCTGGGAATAGTGGCCAATCCGATTCGGGATATTACTCGTCAGTTTCAAGTACCAACCGGAGAGTTGACGTTGAGAATACACCGAGATCAGCGTCAAATATTTAGTGAATGAAATATAAATTACTGCATGTCCAGATGTACTTGACTGAGGTCGACATATGGTACTGGTATTGAATTGATAGTACTCCGAGGTATCGCGTGTCATGAGAACGTGACCTGGGTAACCGCAGTTCAGCGTCTACACGGTGACTGTGCTTTCTCGGTTCGGAGTTAGTACGTATACTTAGTACTTGCCCTTCTCTAATATGCTACACCTGTTCAATTTCAACCCATGCCTTTTCTCCCTTACACCGCGCGTTTTCTCAGAAAATTAAATGTCTACAACTTCATAACTCGAACTATTCTCCCAATAAAACGCAATCCTACTCTCTTATCCTTCTCCATCCTCCTCGCAATTTACCTAGCAACAGAGATAATATTCTCCATATCATTTTTCGCCGCTCTTACTGGATGGCTACCCGCTTTCCCTGCAACATGGAGATTCCTACTCATGCTCCTCTTCGTAGTGCCCATATTCACCTTCATTCAACTATTGCGACTTCTATCTCCACTACTCTCAAACAGACGGAATGGAGGCATGGGTGCTTCCCAGCATAGATATGTCATGCTCCAGCGAGGCACTATCGATGGCTCATTCGACGTTGCCGACGAAGAACATGCGTTGCTGGAAACAGCTGAAGGAGGTAGTGAGCGCTCTTCTAGACCTGTGTCTCCGACTGCGCATCTGGTGGCGCATCGTAAATCATGGTGGATACAGCTTCTAGCATACACTATCCTGTTTTGTGCGAGCATCTGGGTCGGAGCTCATTATGAACGACCTGGTGACGTGCGTTACAGAGATGCAGTCCAGTCCGCCGTTGCACATCCGTTAAGACAAGGCTACGGAAAACAAGGCGAGCTTCTTCGAATCTGTGGATTCGAAGTTAGCTCATACATTTTCAGATAAAATATTCATCGCTGCCTTATTCTACAACAACGAACTAGTCATACCCTACTGGCACAACTCTCTCATCAAAGCTATTCACTATCTCGGTCCAGACAATGTCTTTGTCTCTATCGTCGAGAGTCACAGTACCGATACTTCCCCTGAGCTTCTTCAAAAACTAGATGCAGACCTTGCACACATGGGCGTGTCCCGGCGCATACTCACAGGAGACGAGACCGTAACCAGACCAGACTATTTGGGTGGGAGGGAGCGCATCGAATTCTTGGCCGCCACCCGTAACCGCGCACTCGAGCCCCTAATGGAAGGAGGATATGATAAAGTCGTCTTCTCGAATGACATATTTATTGAGCCCGAAACCTTGGTGGAGTTATTAGAGACAAATGATGGAAACTACGACATGGCATGCGGTCTAGACTTTGGGCATTTCGGGTACGCTCATCCTGCTCCTCCATACTCATCATTCTGATACCTCAAAGCGCATATGATATGTGGGTTCTCCGAGATCGACAGGCAAAGCTCACTAGTGGAATGTGAGTGCGCATTTCCAATTCATGAAGCCATGTCTAATTCACATCGAAGATGGCCATATTTCTTCGACGAAGCCGACTATCGCGCGATGCAGACAGACTCTCCCGCGCCTGTATTTTCCTGCTGGAACGGTATCGTCGTGTTTGCCGCTGATCCTCTCGTTCCCATACCCTTACGCTCCAACCGCACGCTTTCCACCGACCCTTTACCATACGAATTACCCTCGACTCACCCAGCAGCACAAGATCCATCCATGCGCGGGACCAGCCCCGCTCTGACACCCCCCGATGAAGTTCCGCGCATCTGCACCAGGAGAATGTTTCTCGTCAGAAAGCTTCTTACTACCATACGACCTGAGACGACAGTTCAATCTACAGCGCATATACGTGAACCCGAGGGTAATTACTGCGTACAGATGGAGGTATGTCACGCAGCATGTTGTCTGGAGCGTGGCTTATGCATCATCGTTACGCAGATATTATGCATATTTCAAATGGTTCATGCGCCATCCTGTACTCCAGTGGTGGATCGAGAAGGTGTATGATGGGGCGTGGATGGCGAGGACTGTGTTTGTTGTAGGCGATGCTACTCAGGTGTATCGATGGGACGGGGGGGATTGTCATCCGTGGTTTTGAGCTGGTCATGAGATTACGTGTAGGTTGCTAGGACTCGGACATACCCACTTATTGACTATATGCAATGTCCATATAGTATTATTACCTGGCACCGTCGCAGTGTCACCGTCTGCGTACATAGGGTCGCTGGACATTTAATACTTATCAATACACTCCCCTTGTTTGGGTTTGTGGATCACCCAGAGCTGATGCTTACTTGGTCTCGGCCCATCTGCTACTCTCTTCCCCAACGAGATCTGGTGGAGAGACACGGACACCAACAAAGTTGATATAAATTGTGAGGCTCTATTAATTTTGATCTGCTTGCTGAGAATATGGCAATAGTATTGTCATGCTTACAGCCGTTTGCAAACACTAGGCCAATAATTCCGTCGTCAAAATTCAAACAGGACAGACTTACAACGATCAGGTACCACTGGACTCTGGGTACGTCACAGTGCCCTATAACATCTGACGGTACATTGTACGCAACGCGGTTGATTGTCGGAAGCTGAAATTTGAAAGTTCGTGGTTCGACTTCAAGTTGGCTTGCCGACTATGTTCTTCTTTTTCGGGACTGGCCAGGACTGGCCTAGCGTTCTGCAAACAGCCGTGACATCGATACGGAGGTATAAACTGATACAGGCGTGTGCGGGATTGCATCGTTTAAAGGATGACTCGGAGAATGGAAATTCAGGGCAGAGGAAGCCAGGTACAGCTATTTTAGTCATCATGTCTCGATAGCTCAACTGACTTTTGAAAGAAACAGCATAAATGTGGCGTACTTGGCTGCCCCTCAACTCAGAGTTGGTCTATGCCACTATCAGCACGTCTATAAGGCGTGAGGAGCGGTGAGTCGGGTTATGTTTGACGCGAAGGTCAGGACGGTTTCCATCGCCTTGCCAAGACCAGTGACGGATATACAAATTTACAATGAATAGTTTCAATATATTTTTCAGAGCAATTAATGACCATGCGTTTGTTTCCAGAGTCACACTGTATGGCCTGCTCTGACTTGCCACGTCAGCCTGGACTAGATATATATTTTGAAGCTGGTTTTCGACCCTGGTTCATATTCTCTCTCCCGGACTAATAACTGTATAATGAGACATATCCTGGCAGGTTTGGTGCTCTCGAGCACGCTTGCTGCCCGTGCGTGGGCAGGGCAACCAACTCAGATTTATGGTGTTAATTTGGGTTCATGGTAAGCCTTGCTCTACGCCTCCGACCGACTATTTAACTCAAGTAGTAGCGCAGGTTAGTCCTGGAGCCATGGATGCTCCCTCAAGGTGATAAACCAATGAACTTTGCGAATACGCGTTCACTGAACAATGTTTTTAGAGTGGTTGGATATGGGCGGACAGTCATGTGCTCAGTGTTCATCATGCATTGCAACTGAGTCGTACGTTCCAATCCTATGCTGTTTTTATGTGAATTTTAATTTGTTCTGCGATAATCTAGGTCATTTGCAAGGGCGTATCCTGACACCGTCGACGCCGAATTTGCTCAACATTGGGACACATGGTTTACGCAGGACGATGTCAATACACTGAAGGCGGCCGGTATTAACACCGTCAGGGTTCCTGTGAGTCGATTCTAAGGAACTTGGCTAAACTAATGTTGGACGATTTGATCCGCTTTATCCCGTGCAAATTTGAATGTGTCATGCAACGCGTTCATTCATAGCTGGGATATTGGATCGTGGAGGCTTTAGTCGATAGGTCGCACGAATCATACCCTCGGGGCGGTCTTGATTATTTGGTGAGACGCTCTACTGTAGTTTAATTCTCTAGTTAAACTCGAGCATATTTACTAGCGTCGGGGCTTGGGCTGGCTGAAAGATGCCGGGATCCAAGCGATCCTGGATCATCACGCATTACCCGGGGTTCAAACGGCTGGACAAATGTTCACTGGAAAGCGAGTTCCCATTTATTTGTTATCTGTTCTGTACTGAGATTGATTTTTACCAGTTGCACTACCGATGTTCAATTCTACGTGAGCTATTTTGCAGCTGGTAAAAGCAACAACTACAAATCCTCACATACAGACTCCGTACAACTATCACCGTGCACTGGTGTGGACAGCGGTCATGACTGCGCTTTCTCACCTGGACCCTAATTTTGGGAGTGTCTTTGCGATCGAGGCAATCAATGAACCCATTATGAACGCGACTCTAACACCTAACTATGGCACCTGTGTGTATCACTCATCGTTTTTTTATTTGTGCCCTCATGATTCCTGAACTTTTCGTACAGTCCAAAAGAACTTCGTCGAGGTAATGCGTGCAGTTGAGCTCACACTCGGAATATTTGTGCCGTCATCCAGTTTATCACTATCGGTATCAGCATCCGTCTCGAACAACTTCACCGCTGCATTGAGTGCGACATCTTCAGCAACCATATTCTCGGCGGAGGTGCAAGCGGCACTTTTAGACGCCGTTCCGATTTTACTAGAGATTGGAGTAGCGTGCGGTTTGCAGACCATATTCGAAGCATCACCCTTTCAGTGGTCCCGTGATTCATTGGTGGCGAAGTGAGTTCACCATAGGCCCTTGCTGGGATACATTGACAATGGCATGCATAGCTTTATGGATGTGAACTGGCAGCATGACAACCCTTCTAACCCGGCTGACGTGGCGATTGGCCCCCAAGCTTATGACAACCATTTGTATTACTCGTGAGTGTGCTGTTGACTACATCAAGTTCTCGTGATTTCTTAATCTTCTCTTTATAGGTTTGGCGTATGTCGTGTGCACGCAGCTTATTGCTTCGCATTAACATTTTTACAGGGAGTTGCGGCTGCTGACCCGAAGTCTTACATGATCAGTATCTGCAGTGCGTCTTCTTCGCTAGTTCGGCAACGACGTACTCATTTTGGTAAAGATCTTACACGTATCCAGGCTGACGCAGCGGTCGGCAACTCTCCGCTCTGGTTCGGAGAGTGGGGACTTCCGACACAGTTCAATGCTACGGATGCGTTCCTCTACCAGTGGGCCGACGCACAGAAGTTGGCCTACAGTAAAGGTGCTGGATGGATTGTACGTGTCTAATTGCGTTTGATCAAGACGTTGCTCAAAGAAGAATACTTCAGTTCTGGAACTTCAAAACTGAAATATCAAACCTCACCAACGGGAATGCCCTCGCAAGGCAATGGTTAGTCATGGCGCATCCCAAGGTGCTTTACGAATGATCTGACGGCCGTCCATGTAGGTCTTACCTTGAGGGGTTGAAACTCGGGTTCTTGACCCAGGACCCCGCGGCGCTCCACGATCCGAACGTGTGTGTTCCATACACGAACAGTACCACTAATAGCACTAGTTCATGATGTGCGTTCTTGGTAACTAAGCATGCTATAGCGCAGAGCGTACCTATATCTATCCCTGCTGACCCACCATTCTTTTGTCGACGTTCCTTACTGATTCATGCGTTAACTACCTGTGTGACATAATATATCACCTTTAACCTTTATAAAGCTTGGTGCCCAATTTAGTCGCCAAGGGTTGTAGCATGACAGGAGGACGAGGTCCACAGTCCATACCTGGCCCCCAATCTGATGAAAGTCGAAAGGTAGTAATGCATGGAGGGGAAGTCGGAAAGAGCTGAATGATGAATGCGGCCGAAGTTTAGAAAATCGCAATATCAAAACAAGGCAATTGGGCGGAGTGCATTATAGAGTCTGCTACGTAACTGTGGGTCGGGTCAACATCAAAGCTACAGTCCAACATGTGGGTACTACAAAGGTCTTTGAATGCGACCAAGCATAACTCCAAAATACTACTTCAAGTGGTAACAGAGCTGCAATCTCACAACACCCGCCAATGTGGTAAAACCATACCCTGCAGACGCATCTCACCATGGCTCATCCGGAACTGAATCGACAATCGGAATCTGTGCCCGAATAGCGGAAATTTCCTTCGCGTCGATGCGATACAATTCCATCAGCTCCATGATTTTGTCCAAGGTATCGCGGTCCGCGAGTTCCAGGAGCGTCAATTTCCTGTCATAACCCTGAATGCGATTATGGACCTCTCCGCTTGATGGTAATGCATAACAGGAAGCGACCGTGAGCTTGATAGTCCTACGAGACAGTTCCTGGCTGTCCGACATAAGATAAAGTGTCTGCAACACAAGGGTCAAATCGATGATGTACGCTATGAAGCGCTGGAACATCACGCCGCTGAGCAAGACGTGTCAACATTCTCTCGATCAACGATAAGTAGCAACACGTACGACAGCTGGTACACGTCATGAACCCATTTCGCGATTACAGTCCTCCTGTGCATAATCATGAGATAAAAATCCATTCATAAGAAGAATTGGCCTACATGGTCCCGTCAAGATTAGTAGTAGGTCCAAGTTCTAGCACGCCCACCATATTCACCACCAACTCCCTAAAATCATCGCTGTACAAGTACTGTACACAAATCACGTCAGAATACGTGCGATGATAACGAAGATAGACATTACACGATGAGGGTCACGGAAGTTCCACACATTAACGATGTCAGTGTGAAGCACACGTAGGCAGTCCCGCATCGCACGGTTTTGGAATGTTGCGCATAATGCCAGTGCCTTCCGATAACCTATAACCCACGGAAGTTCGGATTGCGTTTATGAACCACCAAGGCGGAATCGAGACGAACTTCTCTTGCCAACCCTGACACTGCGTGAATTTTCAGATAAGAATGAAGCAAGTGAGGCTTACTCAATTGATGCTTTGATTTTGAGTCCAGGATCCACTCGCTGGGCGATGGCAGTCATCAGCGACGCCTCGGTCGCAACATGCTTACAAACACGCTCCTCGGTTATCTGGATTAGACGAGCCAGCGTCTCCGCATGCTCTTCCTTTGCTGGATTCTTTATTATTAGGAGTATTAAAGACGATCACAGTAGTGATACCCACTGGAGACCGTGGCATACGGGACATCCGACCCTGCAAATTTCTCTAGGGGTCCGATGCAAATTTCTTTTAACTCAGCGTCTGCTTTGTTCTTGACGAGTTCCCTGACGGCGTTGGAGCTCAATCCCACAAGAGATGATTTATCCAGAGTACGCTCGACGCGGTCGATGAAACTATCATATTTAGTGAAAACGACGACGACAGGAACTTGACCACCGGTAAGCTCCAACTTAGTAGAGAGATAGCTATTGATCCACTCACTATTTCCCAGCTGTCCACCACGCTTCAATGTCAAGAAATCCTCCGTGCCCGTCTCCAGTAAACGCCCGCCTGCGCGGGGTATTTCAAAGCAAAGCCTTCCGTGTATTTTGTCAGCTAATTATACGGAATCATTAATATAGAAACCGTACCAAACAGCATGTAGCTTGTCTTTCAAAGTATCCATGTTTCTTCGGCGTTCAATGAAATTTCGAACTATGTTCAGGTTGCCTTCCTCGCCCGGTTCAAAACCTTTGCTGTCGTGAAGAACGAACATATTGTTCTGTGGTGATGTAAACTCGTGGTTGATGTCGGCTTCGCCTGGTTTATCATGCGAAGCGATCTATGGAAACAGAATGAGTAACCCTTTGAGACATTGTGTCGTGTAGCCCACCGCTTCGTGCACTCCGAAGGCGCGGTTGATGAGCGAAGATTTACCAACACCGGTCTATTGGATACACTGAGTCAATACTCTGAGATCAACGAAACTTCGATACCTTTCCTATCACTAGAATTCGGAACCTGAGGAGTCCTTGGTGTCAACCTGGAGAACACACATCATAGTCATCCTCGCTCACCGAGGACAAATCTGAATGATCTCGTTGCTATGATGCGGGTCGGAAGAGTGATAACTCACATGCGCTGGTGCATTTGAGGACCCAGAAAATCCACCACTTGAGTAGTTGAAAGAGGAAGGCGGTACAGAATATACAGGAGCACTAATGGTGGAGGCGGACAATTTTTTCATGGCTGTGGTCAAAGTCTTCAGTTCATGATCAGGGTAGGGTAGACTGTCGGGTGGTTGTTCTGCTTGATCCGAGTCATTGGAACCACCGTGCGGGAAAGCTCCGGGGAAATCATCCGGTGCATCATCGGAAGGATCGTCAGGCGGTCTACTACAAGAGTCTTGAAGCTTATATAAGTGGATGGTTGACAAGCACTACGAACTATGCAGGATTACCTGGAGAGTGAAACCTATGCACGACAAAGTCAAGTACTTTATCTGCTGAAGGTCGAAGTTCGGGTTTGAATTGCAGACATTTTTGGATGAATTTCCAATCAGAGTCCATTATTTCAGGATGACCATCTGGACGCTGCGGTATACGGCCTTCGGATATCATGACAACAATACGAAATTCCAGCCTTTCAGATTTGATCTCATACCAAGGGGGCCGACCCGAGAGAATCTGTTCGATCAGTCCTCAGGGGAACATTTTGTCAATAATAAGCTCACTTGAAGCATTACACAACCAAAAGAGTAGATATCGGTTTTTTCTACCAACCCTAGGTCACGTACATCGTCCGATAAAACGAGTTCTGGTGCGGCATAGCGGACTGCACCTGGATGTATAGATGTCGCGACCAAGTGCGACTGGCCGATATGAGGCTGGATAATGGTGGAAAGACCAAAATCAATTAGCCTCGCATGGCCTCTCTTGTCGATCAGTATATTTGCCTGCATATTCATTAGTTTTCAAGAATGCCCCAGCAGCTATGGGCCCTCCTAGTATTGCCTAGGGTCCACTTTTTGCCTGTATTGATTCACTCACATGGATGTGGGAGTCCTGGACTCCCACTGTGTATGGGCCCATCCAGATATGTATGTGGATGTAGGAGTTCATGGACTCCATTGTACAGAGTGGGCTTCCAGGACTCCCACTGTATGTGGGGGTTAAAACACATTGGTTTTCGTTCTCTCATCATATACAGTGGCCTTCCAGGACTCCCACTGTGTATGGGAGTCAAAAACATCAGATCTCATTCTCTCATCGTACACAGTGGCCTTCCAGGACTCCCACTGTGTATGGGAGTCAAAACATCAGATCTCATTCTCTCATTGTACACAGTGGCCTTCCAGGACTCCCACTGTGTATGGGGGTCAAAAACATCAGATCTCATTCTCTCATCATACACAGTGGCCTTCCAGGACTCCCACTGTGTGTGGGGGTCAAAAAACATCAGTTTTCATTCTTTCATCATCCACAGTGGGCTTCCAGGACTCCCACTGTGTATGGGGGTAAAAACATCAGATCTCATTCCCTCATCATATACAGTGGGCTTCCAGGACTCCCACTGTGTATGGGGGTCAAAACGTCGGATCTCATGCATGCACTGACTTAGAAAACCTTGGCAGAGCACAAGTCCGCAAACCGATTCACTCTAAGGAGCTTGAGGTATTGAGCAAGCTGCATACTTTGATTAGTTAGTTTCTTGCAGAGCCTGCAGTACCTGTTTACATTCTGAAATATACTGACAGGACGAAGGTGAAGGAGGCTTATCGATCATCGATCATCTATTCCACAACGCTGAAGCCTTTATGATCGGATTGATCCAACATGAGTATTTCATGCGGAGCTTATTCCATTTATTCCCGACTAGTCAAAGATGTTGGTTTTTATCTTTTCATTATACACAGTGGGCTTCCAGGACTCCCACTGTGTATGGGGGTCAAAAAATAGTGGATCTCATTCCCTCATCATATACAGTGGCCTTCCAGGACTCCCACTGTGTGTGGGGGTCAAAAAACATCGGTTTTTATTCTCTCATCATATACAGTGGGCTTCCAGGACTCCCACTGTGTATGGGGGTAAAACACATCAGATCTCATTCTCTCATCATATACAGTGGCCTTCCAGGACTCCCACTGTGTATGGAGGTAAAACACATCAGATCTCATTCTCTCATTGTACACAGTGGGCTTCCAGGACTCCCACTGTGTATGGGAGTCAAAAACATCAGATCTCATTCTCTCATCATCCACAGTGGCCTTCCAGGACTCCCACTGTGTGTGGGGGTCAAAAAACATCGGTTTTCATTCTCTCATTGTACACAGTGGGCTTCCAGGACTCCCACTGTGTATGGGGGTAAAACACATCAGATCTCATTCTCTCATTGTACACAGTGGGCTTCCAGGACTCCCACTGTGTATGGGAGTCAAAAACATCGGATCTCATTCTCTCATCATCCACAGTGGGCTTCCAGGACTCCCACTGTGTATGGGAGTCAAAAACATCGGATCTCATTCTCTCATCATCCACAGTGGCCTTCCAGGACTCCCACTGTGTGTGGGGGTCAAAAACATCGGATCTCATTCTCTCATCATACACAGTGGGCTTCCAGGACTCCCACTGTGTATGGGGGTCAAAAACATCGGATCTCATTCTCTCATCATCCACAGTGGCCTTCCAGGACTCCCACTGTGTATGGGAGTCAAAAACATTGGATCTCATGCATGCACTGACTTGGAAAACCTTAGCAGAGAACAAGTCCACAAACTGATTCGCTCTAAGGAAGAACTCAGACAGTTCTACTGTAAGTTCCTTCATATTTTGCAATAATGGGTTTCAAAGTTCGCTGAACTTAGATGCACATGCAGTAAACACATTGTAAGGTAGGCTTCACTCATACCCATCGACATCACATAACATGACATACCTATGACATTCTGTTACATTGTGTGACCTTCAGCGCGCGAGGAAAAGATAACAACCCTTGAAGCTTCTATCATCTATTGAGGTATCTGGAGGTATACTAACAATATGTTAAAGTGTTTAGGACATGAATTCAACAAGTGTTGTCAACCAAACCCGCATCCTTCAAATCCTGCATGATTGTCTCAGGTAAAACTTGATGACCGCGATACTTCTTCAAGGCCCATGCCGCTTGCTTTCCGTTTAGCCCTTTCTATAGGCATCCATAAATCTCAATGAGCGAGCAGAAAACCTAGCATATCATAGTGTCAGCATGCTACCAATGGAACCATGATTCACAACAAGGACTCATGACAAATGGCAAGCAGTGGAACTGAGTCCAAAGACTGAAGGACATTGTGTTCGAGATCAACTTCTTTCAACGATGCGGGAAGTTTGCGATAAATTCATTTCGAGTAGCCCCAACATTGCTCAATGAAATTGAGCTCACAGTGAAACTTCAGGAAAAAGATTGCTCGAAAGCCATGCACTTTGCAAGCAACCTCAAGTAGTGACTTGACACTAACAAAATCAGGTTCGTTGTAGAGCATTCTTCGACAGCAGCAACATGTGGCCCCCTTCTTACACTGAAATTTCGGGCACTCTGCCCGAATTTTCAGTGCCCCCTCATAACCTCGCTCCTCAAGTATCACTCCCATCCCTTTGAACACTCCAGCACACTCGTGACCTTCCGGATAACACAGGGACTGCGACGAACCATCTGCGAACTTGCCATTACCCATCGGGACCTTCTTCTTCAATGGTACACCATCTGGGCCATGCACAACCTTTCTGTTTTCATCAACTATATTCACCTCCACACCCCAGTTTTTCTGCTGCCATCCTTCGCCCCAATCTGTACCATCCCACTTATCCCCAGTGCTTTGGGAAAAAATTAGGCATGTGCCGTGCAGACAGTGCATCATCGGCTCGTTTAAGGTGCGTGGTTGCATTGTCAAATACAATGATGTGATCCTCGTCCGGTTAGTGTCTCCCAAGGATTTCCATAGCATTGGATGCCTGCTTGAGGAATATACAGGCAACGGTAGACATATATTGCAAGATGGGTAGGCTGACGTGGGGGTATATAATATAGACGGGTGGGCCCAGGAGAATGATAATTGTAGACATGATGGAGCTCAGCTAGTTGTATATCATCCAAATCAAAGGAGGTAATTATTCAAAGTCATCTAATGATGTGGTATGGCACAGAGCTTTGCAAAGGGGTGAAGTGGAAACTTGAGCGAAGTGTACCGAGTTCCAAGACCCGGGTCTCGACAAACAACTATGTGATGTCCAGCACACTTCCGATCGTCTGGTATTTCATTGAGCAATGGACAATAATAGCCAAATGCCAAGTTCCGACTACCGAAAATCGAGTGAAGTGTACCAATATCTGAGCCCCAACTATTGAATCCCGGAAATCGACCATCGAGTTACGACTATCGAGTCATGAAACCCGAGTCCCAAAGCCCGAGATTTGAGTCCTGAAACCCGACGCCTGACCATTGAATCCCGACAATTGAGTATCGAGTCCCAACCAACGAGTCCCATATATCGAGTCCTGACCATCGAGACCCAACACCCAACACCCGAGATTGGAGACTCAAGTTCCGACTATGGAGTCCCGGGTATCGAAAATTGAGTGAAGTGTACCGAGATCCGAGGCCTGGGTCTCAACAAACAAATATCTGACATCCAACAGACTTCCAATCATCTGGTATTTCATTGAGCAATAGATGATAATAGATAATAGATCTTCGAATGCTAAGGTCATCCAAGGCTCCCTTATCTGATCCTCTCTATCTCCACCCCCTTTAACACCAAAGTGCAGACATTCAGGATTCAGCTTCTGATCTCACAAGATCAATTCAATCATGGATGTTTCTTCCACTTCTGATGATGAAATAACCCTCTTGCACACTTGGGCCCTGACTGTCACTCATGTGGCATGTGATTCTAAGCAATTTCTGTTAAATAGGGTAGGGTTAGACCAAGGTTATGGCTAGCTCAAGTGGTACATTTCGCACATTTTTAACATTTCTCAAAATGTTTAAATCAAGAGTGGTCCATTTTGCACATTTTGAGACACAGCAGAAATGTGCAAAACAGGGTGTGTCGATTTTACACATTTTGAGAGATGTCAAAAATGTGTGAAATTGACCCCCCATGTTTTGCACATTTTTGCTGTGTCTCAAAATGTTCGAATCAAGGGGCGTCCATTTCGCACATTTTTAACATCTCTCAAAATGTTCAAAACAGGGGGGGTCCATTTCGCACATTTTTGACATCTCTCAAAATGTGTAAAATCGACACACCCTGTTTTGCACATTTCTGCTGTGTCTCAAAATGTTCGAATCAAGGGGCGTCCATTTCGCACATTTTTAACATCT
>NW_024540559.1:0-38012 GCF_016647625.1 Suillus subalutaceus | reverse complement strand
GAGAAATTATTCAAAGGCCAAAAGAGGGGCAGAGAAAGTGAATTAATCTGTTATAATAGCATATCTGAGGCTATCTAGTGTGTTTTTACATGCATTAGTCATGTGAATGCATATAATTTTCTATAGCTGTTAATATGCCTGCTACTATTCTGCATAAAGCCCTTTATAATAACTTGGAAGCAATCACTCATACTTGCAATCTTATGATCACATTCAATCTATCCACAGATACATATGAACTATCCACTTCAAATCATGGATAGAATGATTATGCCAGATATGGTTATATCACTTAAAGCTACATAAAGAACTGGACCAGTTATGGCATGCAGCTCATATTCTATTATATTAAGTAAGACTGCATTACAATTAGAATACATTTGAATGCTACATGCTGGGATTGTGATAGTTGTTGTGAATTAGAGTTTGGTGAAGGATCCATTATAAAAGTATATACTCATTATTATTGTTGTAGTTTGCACTAGCAATAAAACAAGATGATCATTAATACATTCAGTGCTGATAAAGGCATACAAAGTGTCATATCACATAGAGTTGTTCATCAACAAGCTCTCTCTTTATGTCTTCCTCTAATATACCACAAAAAACATTACTGTAATATTATTGCTTTGATAGCTTTGTGGTCTTACATCACTGATGTTAAGACTCTGATTGTAACTGCAGTCAAAAAGGAATGTTTGAGCAACAGCAAGGACATAGACTCAGACAATTAAGGTCCAAGCAGAGACAGAGATAGTTTGAAATCTTTGGAGAAATAGGTGGCCTGCAAGCATTCTCATGGCCACAAAGACAGAGCTTTATGAACACCTCTTATGATATGTCATTATCAATCTCAGTAATTTCTCAGAGGGTCTTTCTAATGCCTCAAAGAAGAAATTGAGTATACAAGACTTTGCTACTCACATCTGTAAGATGATTCAAGTCAAAGCTCCTTTGTTGGTTGCTATCTTCTTCATGATAACAGCTCTCTCCACAGCTGTCTTTTATATTGCATACTCATGTATACTAAAATACACTCTCAAATTCTCATACAGGAGCAGAGAAATGCATTCAGCAATTTTATAACATTACAGTCAACTATCTTCAGAATGTCTCTTAGTATATGCTTCATGTAGGAACAAAAGGCTATCTATCCAAAAAAGCTATGCATAACTTATGATTGAATCTTTGGAAATCATTTGTCATTGACTATTTAGCCTTAGCTGTTGATTGTGCTAATGCTTGACCGGTCAATATGGCTGCTAAAGCAGCCAATAAAGCTCAAGGTTTGAATGCATAAGCACTGTAGGCAGTTAAATTCATTATGCTTTAGTCTTTATCAAATTTAACTAAGACAAGGCCATCAACAAGATTGCATTGCATGCAGGAATCTACTTCAGTTATGTCTTACCTGACATGTTCTGGAATCCCAAGACAAGCTTAAATATAGCTGCTATGATATTAAGCAATTCACTCTATAATATGGATACAAGTTTCAGTAAAGGCTAAGATGATACTGCTGCATGTGACCGAGGCAGATTAGCCATATCAGTAGTTATAGTAGCTGCTTTATCTATCACAGATATTGCAGTATCTTCAAACCCTTTTATAACCCTTTTTTACTCTCATTATATACTAAAAATGTTCTGAAAGAGATTGAGTTATGCAGAAAACATTGAAGTATCAGTGGAAAGGTGCAAGTTGTATTCTAAATCATAACACTTACATAATTTATATTTCACTATTCATAATGACACACAAGACATCAAAGAAATAGGCTTTAATAGTATATCTTAATAATTGTAAACACATCAAGCAATTCAAAAAAAAATTTACCATATAAAAATAAATTATGTGGAAATATTTGCTATTGAATTAAGATGAAGAACTCAAGTCACTTAACTTGGACTGAGCTCAATAAAAGTAGCACATTGTTGGAGAGAGATACTGTTTCAAACTGTATATCATGTGGAGCATCTGCCAAACCTGTACCCTCCAGTCTCCCTCTTCAAAACCTCTGGATTGTCATATGTATATATCCTCCTTGAGTATGCCCCAGAGGAAGGCTCAGGCTGTATTGAATGAGTGAAGCTCCCAGTCATTCTTGCAGGCGTGAGCAGCGATGAGGCATGGAGATGCAGTTTTCATACAGGTGTGAATGTCACACTGTAGTCCACTCCTGGTATCTGTGAAAACCCTTGAGCAATAAAGTGCACCTTTTATGCAGATCCTCTCTTGTTGTCTTCCTTGAATTCAAGGACCCAATGGTTGCTGATTGCTTTGCACCCATTAGAGGGGAGCAGCTTGTAGATATGCATTTAGGGACACCATGTCATAAATCTCTATCTCATCATCTGCATCCTCTGCTGACATACTTGAAGATGCTGTCTGCTTTCTCAAGGAGGTGCAGGCACTCTCTATTGACATGCATTACAGTTAGTTCAGATGTTGGATTAAAAAGAGTTAGTGAAGTCGATGACCTACCTGGATTGACAATGTATGTATGGGTGGAGATGCTAATAAGTGGGCTTTTGCTGATACAATGAGAGACTAAGCAATGCAGTAAGGTGTTACGAACTAGGATAGTTCCGACAACAGCTACTCAGTAAGAGTATTTGGCTAGGGTCAAGTCAAGACTCTTGCGTATGCAGGAGTTCGTAAGACAAGGCAAGGAGAGTGTCCTTGACTTGAATCAGATTCTGACGACTTAAATTGGAGATCTCAAGCAAGGAAGTTCCAGGTGAAACCTAGTAAGATTGATGTAATACAATGTGAGAAGAGAAAATGAATAGGAGCGTACATAGACTGTAACAGTAAGGTCCAAATTGTCAATCAGAGAGCATGAACATAATGTTCTGATGAAATTTGGCAACTTCATCTCAGTTCAGGAGGGACCAATTGCTCTTGAAGAGCCCACCTTTCCAGATGTGTCCGTTATGAGGCTTGGCCAGGCCCAAACAAATCAGCAGAAGAGACCTATGCCTTTATTACTATGCTTCTTGTTCCATGCAGTGGGGAAGGACTTGCGGGCATTGAAATGAATGAAGTGGGCTGCTGCTTATCGAAGAGAGAAATGATATATACTGGACACCATCATGACAAACTGAGCTGCAACCTTGCACACTTTGCATCCACCATTGTTGTTTGGGATCCATGACATCTCCCTGATGGCCTTCATAAAAGCAAACATGGTGGTATATCTCTCATGGTCTGGATGATCTTCCAGATTGTAAAATAGATCCAGGATCAATTTGCTGATATATATGCCCACTAAGAGAGTGACTTGATGAAGGGGTTTAGATATGTTGGACTCAGAAAGACCCACTGATACATTTCATGAATGATGGATATCTGCAGCTCAGACACGTCAATCGGCAATAGAGTCATGCAGAACTCATCTGGGGGCACAGTGCAAGAAAAATGAGTTGGGCACTGATTGGGAGAGATAATAGAGCAAGCAGCCCAAGCCACATGGGTGTCAAGAGGCTTGCGCTTAATTGGGATGCTTTCAGCCACAACCACCATTGGCAATATGAGAGCTGTGTGTTTAGTGGAACGAAGTTAAGCTGCTTTGCCAAGATTAATCCATGATTTAAAGTGAGGACTTACGAGGGTGTACATCCCCAACCTGCCACATGCATGGGAATTATTATTAATTTGCAGATGATTGGCTGGCGATTATGAAAGCATTTTGCAAAAACTGACTGGCCCAGCAGCGTTTAGGAGAATCGTGAGAAATGACTTGAACATGTTAGATGAGGGTGACTCAAAAGACCATTGGAGAGGAGGCAGTGGAGATGAGAGGAGCTGCAATGGGTATTAGGATCTATCAGGCCGGATTGTGTTGATGAGGAGCTTTGCAAGGCATGTATGGAAAGCTTTTCCTTTGGGGATTAGGAAGTCCCAAGCTGTAGTCAGAGGTGTCTGCCACAATGGACTGGATAAGATATTCAAAGGCTCTCTCTCGATAGCTGAGAGGATGCTGGCAAGCCATCTACTTCTTAAGATTAAGGTAGTGTATCTTGGCCTTCCCAGAATGGAATTATGGGTGTCCTGGGTCATCTAGATTGGCGCATAGCTTAGTAAACTGCGACAAAAACAAGGGTCTTGACATCACCAATGAAGGATTAAAAAGTGACGACAGCTATGATGATGACATGGTGAAGTTCTTGGTCATATTGCATGTATGCAGTGGGGTTCAGGTTGCAGACGGAAAGCTGTATGTGAAATTCTGCTTTATAAGCCTGGTCCATAACCAAGACAAGGAGTGATCGAGATGAGTGAGTGATGAAAAAATCAAAAAAAAAAAAGTAGACTAAACTCAGCTCAAAATGATCTTCGCCATAGGTGATGATCTGAGAGCATTTTGAAGAGATAGCAGGGAGGTTGGTATGAGTTACGATAGGCCAATCTGCAGGACTGACAGAGACAGGTATTGTGGTGGTGGCCATAGATGAAAAGTGGGAGTCATAGTTAGCCAACCTTGCTGCAGAAGACTCTGATGAGCCATAATGATGGCATCAAACTAGATGACAATACCTTGGCATTACCAGTATGTGCATACGCCAAGGCTCTCTCCCCAGCATCGTGCAATATCTCTATCATTTAGGGTGATGGCTTCTTATTTAATTTAAGAAGGGGGGCTGCTAGTGCTCCCAAATGTGTTTGAGAAGAGATTGATGTCAAATGTCATTCCTGGTATATCTGGGGGGAAAGCCTGTGGGACAACATAGGGTGAGCACGAGCATAAATGAACTGAGACACCACATCCAGAATCAACTCTAGATGGACCAGACTTGACATAAGTAAATCACAATGACAATGGATCTGTGTATAAACGGCCCATCCAAATCTAACACTGGAATGGGCATTGTAGATGCAATTGGTTTATATGTATCTATAATGACAAGAAGCCAAGAACTTATACGCTCATGTGAGGGACAAAGATAGCCAAGTGAGGATGCAAAGTATCACGGACATGTGGATGAGACCATATACGAGCAAGGGGGACGATGACGTCAAGATAAATGGACCTGGAGAAGAGAGATGATGGTCAGGACACAGATGGTCAGTGAAAATGTGACCAATAACTCACATTCCATTTCTCTTTGTAGGATCTATGAAGTCTAGCTGCAAAATATAGATATTTTCAAGGCACAGGCCGCATGGCATGTTATCAGCCTTGATGGATTATTATAGTGTTCATGTGGGAGACAGAGTAACAGTTGTGCATGATCCCACTATGAACATGCTTCCCTGCACCTCAGGCATAGGCTCCAGACAAGGTGGAATCAGACTGCAGGTGCCATACTTGCGCAAAAAAGCTTGGGGAATACACCTTTATCTGGGCAGCCTGCTCATCATCAAGGTCCAGAATGTTTATGTCCATATCCAAGTGCTCATCATGAGCAACATACAAAGAGAACAGTTGAGGAATCATCTTGATGTTGACAAGAATACTGCATTGTGGAGCATTGGCGTGATTCTTACCAATCAAATGAGGAATGAGCGACCCTCCTCATGATAGATGTTGATCTTCTTACATGTTTCAGGTTCACAGAGAGGAAGGGAAAGAAGGTCCACAGGCTCTCTGACATTAGGATCAGGTGAGTTGTACATGACTTCATGGACAGAAAAGATGTCATTTGTTGGAACCTCAATCCAGCCTCTTACGATCTCACAACTGAGGTCAAATTAAATAAAACAAGGGAGATCAGCTGTTGGGCAGACCTGGGAGATCAGAGAGAAAGATGCACAAGATATGGGTGGCAACAGCCATGAACAAGTAACAAATGTGACTATAATCACATTTATGGTTTCAGTTTCATGCCTCCACATGAAGAGCATGTTGGTCAGAACTGGCGATAGGCTGGTTCTGCTCATAACAACAGGTGACAGATACAGGCATGTGCTGTTGAAGCCAACCATCCTCCAACCAAGATGGGGGTGCATTGGCAATAAATCATCATATTGAATCTTCATCATTTGGTTCAGCAGCACAATGTCCTCCAAGCACAAAGTGATTATACACTGGTCACTGATCAAGACAACAACATGGAGAAAGCAAAACATCAGCGAGGGTGATTACAATAATAATCAATACAAGACAAGGACAACCATCCAGAGCTGGGTCTGACACAACATCAAAGTTGATATTGTGCACCCATCCAGGTATGAATCTATATGCAGGATGCAAGAAAATAAAATAAGGTGGAACATACATGCAGGACATTTGTTTGCATCTTGGATCTTCCACTCCTGGAAGTCTGAGTAAGGTCCATATGGATACATGACATGGATGGACATTGAAGGAATCTGACTGAGATGGGCAGTGAGGAACATCACTCCCATGCAATAATGCACAGAAGTTAAATGAGTATTGCCATGCTTCTTGCTTTCCTCGCTGAGAAGAGGACTGTCATTGGCGAGGTCAATATCTTCAATGTCACCAACAGGGCAGAAGCCCAACCACAACTGTGTCAACTGACCCTCACCAATGGCCATCATTGTGCTCAGCAAGGGTTTTGGGGAGAAAAGCAAGCAGACTAATATTAACAGAGATGATGAGAATGAAGTCAAGAAAATGCTTCAATCCTTTCCACAAAAGTTTGGGATCATCACTGTGCAGCTTGAGGTCAGGGTCAAGAGTGATGTTAACATGACGATGAAGGAGCTTTATAGTGGAGGAGTGGTCATTGACATGAAACATCCTCTTGAGACTGGAGAGGTTGAGCATGGTGACCACTGTTTGCTCCCAGGTGGGACCATTGCCTTGCAAGCCTTCCTGGTATAAAAATAGCTTCCTAAGGAACAGCATCATCAGCATCCACCTCCTGAACGACAGAAACATTGTTAAGGTTGAATGGATTAGTGTCAATAATGTCCTGGTTGACCTCATCATCCAAATCAAAAGTCATCATTGGACCTGGCAACACATTGGGTGATATACAAAGATGAGGCAATACACAACATAAGGCAGGCTCACAAAAACATATGATCGTTGTTAGGCTGCATTGAGACTGCACACAGAGAGTCAAGGAAAAGCTACATAATGCTTTGCATGAAAGGATATATAGAGCTTTGAAGTTGGAGTCAGGGTCAGTGGCCATCAATTAAAGTCAGTAGCATCATGAAAAAATATATTTCTAAAGTGAGGTAAGACACACTAATTAATCAATCACTGTGCACTCACCCTTCAAAATACAGTTTTGGGAATTGAATTAGACTTGACCTGCAAGTTTAAAGTTTTTGGGACCCGAATCGTTTAAGCAAAATATTTAGATCCGAAAGAAAAAGCTTAGGAAGCAAGCAATGCCATGAAGAGACATATTGTTGTGAGGACAGACAAGGCTCTTAGACTGTTCCATTTTGGATTAGTGAGGTCAAGAGAGATTTTTGGACCCATTGGGAAGACAAAGAAACAACTGTGGTTGGACTTGCATTGTCAGTGTTAACCTTTAGATTCTATAGGAGGAGGAGAACCTTTAATTGCAAATGAAACCAGATGATCTCAAGCAGACTCTCTGGATGGCATCTGAAATGCACTAAAGAAGAGAAGATATGCTCTTTAGATATCCTTAGTAATTAAGTTATTAAAATGTACTTGTATGAAAGGCTAGATAGTGTTCTTTTACACTGGGAAAATTTTCTAAAAGATAGAGTAATATCTTTATCACTACCTTTATGAAGATTGAATAGTCAATAGGATTGGATATGCATAAAATGTGAATCTTCCATGAAAGTGCTACAATTCTTGCCACATGACTGACAGTCTCATTTTCAGTGACAAAACTATCCAAATTTCACCACCTGTTTCTTTATCTATATAAGCATATAGGATGTTTTTGTCTTTGATGATGCGCAAATGTCAATAACCAAACAAGTACAATACAAAGCACTTACTTTACAAGGTGAAAAAGCTAGTTTTATATAGTCCACCATGGATATAAATAAAACATAATAACAAGAACTAACATTAAACCCACACTTCCAAATCAAGGCATGCAGGCTAAGGTCCCTGCTACAGGCTGAAACAAAGGTAGTGGGCATCTGAATTATCCCTAGAAGATTTTAATTAAGTGAACTCTACATCGCATCTGTCTCCTACAACTCTTATTATCATGAAAGTGCTGTAGGTTCCACATGTCTATTCACTGTGCCAGTTCAACTTGGTTGCAGGCTCTACTAAGTCACAATGAGCAGAGACATGGAACTGCAGGGTATATAAATCAATGGGACACATTAGTAGCTCTGATCAGGCATGTTAGTACCACATTCCTTTCACTGTGTTCATTAAATGCCAACTTGTTCCTATGTTGGATACCAAATATTTACTTGCAAAATGTAACTTTGATGTTGTTAAGACAACCTGAGGAGGATAAAAGAACAGGGTATTGAGAATTATGTAAAGAGGTTTTAAAGTATGTGGAGGATCATAGCTGCACAAAGTGTAATTTATTGTTCTTTCTTTATTGCATCAACCTTTTCTATATTCTACATCCAGTTGTGCTATATGAAGTAGAGATTTTCATAGCTGTGAACAAGACCTTGATATTTGCAAGGTGAGTGGAAAGAATAAAAAAAGCAATATGATTAATTTTTGAGGTATAGAACACTAAGTAGAAAGTAGAGCAAACTTTAGCAAAGTTAGAGAAATGGAGCTGATATAATAATAATAGAGAAGAAGAGGATAGTTGATCTCCTGAGTATGAAGAATATAAGATAAAATACTTAGCTCCAGTTAATGTTCATAGTATACATCATTAGACAGCACTATCTATGATTGCAGATAGCACGTCATATCTGTTTTAAGCAACCTGTTGCATCTGCTTTATAACATGAGTTTAGCTGATTATAGTCAGATTCTGTTGATCAATTATTTGGCACTTAAATAATCTGTAGGAGATAAATGGTAGTGTAAAGTTGTGAGTATAGATCAACAAACTAGTACTACAGCATGACCAGCCATTTCAGCTTAGTATCATATAGAAGGTGGAGTACTACCAATAGAAAGGTCACAATGTTCCAATAGTAGAATATATATTATATAGCATAATTGAAATCTAGCCTCTTTAAAAGTAACTAGCTTATACATTCAAGATATAAAAGAAGAGTTGATAGTGCATAGAGGGTCACCTTATCCAGAGTATCCAGGCTGATTATAACTTGAAATGCCTGATTTATTTGATATAATTATAGGTGCTATGGCCATTAAAAGACACTATAAAAATCTTAAAGTTTAGAAGGGCCCTGTTGGTACCAGACAGGAAGGGACTTTCAGAATATCAGAACACTCTTATCTGCTATCTGATAAAAACTATCTGTCAGATGTTTAATGAAACCTTGGACAATCATAAAAGCAGCAGTGTTAGTAATGTTCACAGTAGCCTTAAAACCTGTCTAATTGCTGTTAATAAACCATAACTCACATCATCAAGAACCCAAGGTAAAAAATGAAGGACATTATCAGGATAGTAGTTTTATATGGCTATAATCTATAAGAAGCCCCACTACCTCCAATCAAAAGTAGAAAGTGACCAAGTATCCAGTGATTCAGTAACTCTGCATCCTACTCTGCTTCAATGTGTCAAGAGATTGAGGTACTGTTGTTAAAGATACACCCTGGTGTGTACCCTAGCAGGTAATAGTTGCGTAAGCTGTGATTTGAAAGGCAATTATTTCTAGAGGTAATTCTACTGAACCTAGTGTCATTCGGTGACTATATCCAACCTATTCAAGCTACTTCTGGTTGGAGTAATTAGCCTTAGTAGGAGATTTGATACTGGCCCATCTGTATCTACCAAGATTTCTATCCTATACTATGTTGTTTTACAAACTGGGCCCATCCATATCTACCAAGATTCCTATCCTATACAATGTAGTTTTACAAACTAGGCCCATCTGTACCTACCAAGATTCCAAACAATAACCCTTGGTCCAGTTGTCATCTTACATCTAATCACCCTAGGCCTAGACATCTCATTTATAACATATCTTATGAGTTCAACCATGTAATTATTCTATTGTCAGTTGTCAACTATGGGCCCTGCCATTAATATCCAGACATTATAATCATTACAGACCCACCCATCACTATCAGCCTATATGTTCACTTGGGCCCATCTTTAGTGGCCCATCTCTCATGGAAGAATCTCAACTTTGGATCCTTTTACCATCAACTAAACATACTGATCTACAAAAGAGTAACTTCTGAGTATGGGCTGAGCATGCCAGTTATACATATTATAATAGGTGCCATAAGAATAAAAAACAAAACACTATAGCTTAGCTGACAAAGTGATGAAAAATGCGACAAAGCATGATAAGACCAAGTTGAGAATGCAGCAGATGGAGTGCAAGCTGGGACGAGCAGCCTGTGCAGCTGTCACACATCACCTATATTCAATGAGACAGGCAGCTCCTTCGTTTCCGACTTGGCAGATTTGGGCAACTCTATTGAATATGGACGATGTGCGAGCCAAAAAGCAGGTAGGTCATGTAGTACCTGCTTCTTAGACATTTTTTATGTATGGATAGATCATGCCCGAGCCATGTATGCATGTCCCAGAATCCAGACCCTGCATCACTCTGATGTTCTGTTCCTTGAATAGGTCTTCCATTGTAACAGGTGCTCTTGGGCCTGGGTGCTCTGACAGATTTTTGGGTAATGTGTTGCATAGACTGCATCTTTGCACTCTTTGACTCAGCATCACATAGCAGATATGCTGGAATTCGAGCAAGACCAGTCAATGAGTAGCCCAGTCAGCACTGCCAGCACTGGCTGGCACTCACATTTGAGTGTTCAATATGGATCTGTTACGATACTTATCCGTCTCACTAGATGCGATACTCTAGCACTCTGAAATAAGGGGCAAGACTCGGGAAAGGGGCACAGCGCACGAGCTGAGGCCGAAGCCCTTCGGATTTGATACTACTTGAGTATGGTCTTAACAATTCCCCTGTTACATGATTAAAGTGAATGAGGGCTATAACAAAACACCAACCTCAGACAAGGTTTGTAGTATCCTTGTGGATGTAGGTGGTGGTGCCTAGACCCAAATTAGAAGTACAAGCAGGTATTTTACTACTTTGTTACAGTCTCTTCTGATGTTGGCATTCTGTGTGGAGCCTGTCTAAGTAGTTCTGAGAGATTCTGTGAATCTTGAGAGAAAATAATTGGAAAGTAGCTGGGAACCTATTAGCATCTATCAGAGTGGTCAATTCAATCAGCCTACCTCATTAAAGTCTACTATTCTGTTCATTCCCTCACATTCCAAAATTGATTTTACAGCTAGTTAATAGATTTGGAGTATGGCAAGGCTTGGGAGATGCTGACATGCTCTAGGCTTCAATAAAATCCAAAATTGAGCATCACACTCATCTACTATTCTCTATCATAGGAAACTCCTGTCATTGAGGCATAGTAGAGGTCTTTTTAAAAAACCTTCCCTTTGGAAAGTCCTATGATAAGAGTGTAGCAGGCCTTGAATAGAGAGGTTATTTACTCTATGACTTTGCTATGGATTTTTTGTCTTTAATATATGAATCAGATGTTGACTTTGGCTGCCTAGCTAGCATTGCTATGATGTAGCCTTTATGGTAAATTACAAGCATAAGGGTCCTGTTGGAAAATAAATTACTGCCAAAGAAAACCTACTGCCCATCTTGTTGAATAAGTTTGAAGCCTATTTCAAGGAGTTCATCCAGCTCATATTGTCTTTGCTCTTCCAATTCTTCTTTTAAATTTTCCAATACTTACTACATCATTCAGATCCTTTCAGTTAAAAAATGCATATATTCAATTGCCATCAGCCATAAACTGTTTTCTAAGGATGAGGACATTCAATTTATATAGAAGGTATTTGTACTTTTTCCTCTCTTTACATCTCTATTTGTATAGGCAGTATGAACATCTTCTTTCTTTACATCTGCTCTGCAGTGAGGCTAGATAGCAGGTAGTAGGCTATGGCCTTTCCTTTTTTTCCTTGACTGATCAGTGCATAGAGGATATCTGTAGATACTGTATTGTTAATGAGCTAGGGGCTGATGTCCTCCTGTAAAATAATGCCATAATCATTTTTAAGAATTGATTGCTTGTTCCATAGAGCATCCATGAGCAAAAAGGTTGTGGCATCACCATGATAAAGATACAAGACTCAGATGACTGCATTAACATGCACATTTAGTTTTGAATGGCACTGCATAACCTGTTAGTTATATGATTATTCACTTCTACAGTATGCTTTCCTATGTGTTTTATCTCTATATACTTACGGTATCATTCCTCACATTTCTCTGACTATTTACATGACTTCCTGACCTCCCTAGGACATCTCTAGGTCGAGTTATTCCTTACCTTTGGATTATAGCTTGTCTGTTTATATTTGTTTATCAAACATCGCCCATATGCTAGAGTCCAGTGCTCCCTGCCTCTTTGGCAACTTACTCTGGACTCTAGTCCTGATCATATCTGGTTACTTATTAGCCTCTAGAAGCGGCCCACTTCATTCTCTTTTAACAGATGCACCTTCAAATTCTGCTGCAAGGACGGTGGTCGTCATCAGATATATTACTGTCAATATCATCACATAAACTTTTGCAAAAATTACTACTGGCTAATCACAGTAGATTCGTTGCTGGTGCTTTGGGACAATACCAGGAAGGCTTTGTCACCTTTGTCCCCTAATGCCACAGCAGATGACACATGCATTTCTGGCATCTTCAAATTGAATGACAAGGGAGTGAAGGAGTCAAGCTTAAGTCCATTGATAGTGTTAATGGTCCAGTATGCACCAAGCTCATTCCCTACAATATTATCATGCCAACTGGCAAGTTTTAGAAGGTAATGTATCTCAATATTCTTCAATTGACACTAATACTAACACAGTGCACATACAAAGATTCTCGACTGCCACTGCTGACCTGCCGGCTGCCTCAACATGTTGGGTCTATGAGGGTGAGTGTCCATTGACTGGTCTTCATCACTGGCATCTGAAATGCCATCAAGATCAAAGCTTTTGCCGCTACTAGATGCTACATCCTTACATGCCACATTCAGTGCTGGCCTTGGAATAGAGCCACGCAACTTTCTCAAGACTGGTTTGCCTCACTGGATGTCCGCCCCTCTGCCTTTGCCTTTAACTTATCCTTGTTCCACTTCTTCAAAGCAGTATGGTACTGTGCTCTTTCGACCTTGTTCTCTGTCTTGTACTCATCTTCTAGATGTTTCCACACTGCCAGTCCTTTGGATCTCTTCTTGGGTGCTTCTTTTCTCGTCTTCTTCTCAGCAATGTGCTTCTTCTGCTCACATTCAAATTCAACAACTTTCTTGTAGAACTCATCACCGGAAAGGAATCATGGCAAACTGTCACCCATCAATTTTCATTTCTCCTTCCTTTTTTGCTTTTTGCTTCCTGATTTGCAAGCTGTCCATGATGGACCTTGCAATACCTCTCATTTAGGATATTTGTGTGAAGATGGAAATGAAGTGGGCCGCTTCTAGAGGCTAATAAGTAACCAGATATGATCAGGACTAGAGTCCAGAGTAAGTTGCTAATGTATTGGAGTATAGTAAGAGTATACAGTACCTAGAGTTCAGAGTAAGTTGCCAAAGAGGCAGGGAGCACTGGACTCTAGCATATGGGCAATGTTTGGTAAACAAATATAAACAGACACGCCAAAATCCAAAGGTAAGGAATAACTCGACCTAGGGATGTCCTAGGGAGGTCAGGAAGTCATGTAAATAGTCAGAGAAATGTGAGGAATGATACCATAAGTATATAAAGATAAAACACATAGGAAAGTGTACTGTAGAGCTGAATAATCATATAACTAACACCCCCCCCTGATTGTGCACCTCTCACAATCAAGAGCTCCCCCCTAAGCGGACAAGTTCCATCATTTGACAGAACAAGTCTACCTTGACTCGAGGCAGGGCCTTGGTCAGGATATCTGCAGGTTGCTCTGCAGTGGGGACAAAGGTGGGGGAGATTACCTATCTGTCCACCTCATTGCACAGCCAGTAGAATCATAGGTCTAGTTGCTTCATGTGTCCATGATGCTCTGGGTGCTTGGCTACAGAGATAGTGGACTGGTTGTCTATCCTAAGGACAGACAAAGCGCCCACTAGGAAGCCCATTTCCAACAGCAGTTTGCGCATCCACTTGATCTCCTTACCTGCCTCAACTGCAGCAATGTACTCTGCCTCAGTAGTGGACAGAGTGATGACTTCCTGGAGCTTGGAGCTCCAGGAGACCACACCAGTACCTATCTTGACGATATAACTGCCAGTAGAGCGCCCAGTGTCCTTGCAACCACCATGATCAGCATCAGAGAAGGTGGAAAACAACCCAGTGGAGTGAGGGTTGGGCTTATAGACAAGCCCTTGGTTAATGGAGCCCTTGATGTAGCAAAGGAGGTGTTTGATAGCCTGCCAGTGGGCTATGCCTGGGTTGGAGTTGAACCTGGCAAGAACACCAACAGTGTAGGCAATGTCAGGACAAGTGGTGGTGGTAGATACATCAGAGTGCCAATAGCAGCAAGATAGGGTACACCACGCATGAAAAACACCTCCTCAGTGGTCTAAGGCGATTGAGAGTGAGAGAGATGAAGGTTTGGCTCCATAGGAGTGGTGACAGGCTTGCAATCAGCCATACCAAAGCACTCGAGGATGTCAAGTGAGTACTGACACTAGGAGAGAGATAGTCAAAGCCAGGGCACTGATTATAGCCCTTGGCCACAAGGCGTCCCTTGTAGTGCTCAATGGAGCCATCAGCATTGCACTTGACTTTGAACACCCACCTTGAGCCTATGACCTTACGATCCTTAGGCCAATGGTTAGTGTTTATGTTTAAAAAGCTTTTTGGTTATTTCTTCTGGTATCATGGGCTGCTCAGAGTCCTGCTTTGGGTGATACTGCAATATCCACTGACCGAAGACACTACCCACATGTTTTATATCAGCCAAGGAAGGATCCAATTGGGAGAGGTTGGAGCATCTGACACTAAGTGAAAAGACCTTTGGCCCTGCTGTAAAGCAAGGCAAAAGATTCCTCACTAGGTTAACTGGCCTGTGGTGGGAGGTCAGATGACTGCAGAGATATTATATGTGAAGGTCAAGGAATAGTGGAAACAAGCAAACCTGATGAGTTTCTGGATGAGTTTTGCTGACAACAGGAACTGCTTCTTGTAGCAGGAGTTATCATTATCTTGGACCATGGATCATGACAATTTACTCATGAGTATCCCCAACATCATGCAGCAGTGAAAACAGTTGATTGTAAGGTTAGCATCAAAGCTGTTGCAGGTGATAGTGGGACCTATTTTGATTGTTATCAAAGTGTTGAATGAGAGTGGTGATAGTAGCATATGACAACATCTCCTTCAAATCCTGGCTGGTGAATCAGATGATGATGCAACCTACATAAATGAGCTTCCTTTGAACTTCTGGTTTCTTATTACATTTTGAACTCTACCAGACATCTACAAAACATTAAACAACATCAAGCATATCCATCACAAGACTATGGATGGTATTCCACCCACAACAACTGAATGTGATGTTCTGCAATATATCACCAATGAACTCTCAAGTGTGGATAGTGTTCATGGGGGTAAACAGACGTCTCATTTGTAGTGACTAGCAGAGAGCAGGAGGTTGCACTGACACCACAATGACTGTTGATACAGTGTCATTGCTGATGCAGGTTTTGATTTGTTTAGGCACTGTGGAATTGATCCTGCCTCTAATGGTGGCAGGAATTGATTTAAGGGTCACATCTTTCATGATGGAACACTGGAAGAGTTTGATGCGGACTGCTGTTTTTCTATCTTTGACTTGTTAGGATCGTTCCTAAGATCATCTAAAGACATGTTGTTTTTGTGTAACTTTGCAGACATTGACGGTGGTTCAGCTGTGATTTGATCACTCATTACAGAAGGAAAGCCGGTTCACCACTAATACATAGGGATACATTGGCTTGTACTATATATGCTAGTACATAACACCCCCATTTAAGGTTTACCCTCAAATTGATGCCAATGGTATCACTAAGGGTGGTGCCACAACTAATTATTTTCAAATTTTATAAGCATAAAGCCGTATCTACATAACCGTGACGACATGACTTTCATTGCCCAGCTAATTTACCCTGCAAATTTACCATGAATGACAGTGTTAATTTGGGTGAATTTGTTTCTCTCTGATAACCTTGGCATACCTTGGAAGCTAATTCACCAACATATATAGAATAATGGTGTATCCCAGATTGCAGCTGCCCCCTTTGCTTGCTACAAATGTGTAACAGACACTTTAAGTTAGATGTTCATAGCTCCCAAAGCTGGGCCAAGTACTCAATCAATTGTAGACATCAATGAGGTCAATGATGTCAATAGGATGAAGAAGAAGACAGCAACAACCTGCTTGTGCCAGTAGTTAGTGCACCTAAAGTTTCAAACTCCCTTTAGACTCCTAAACATGTCATCAATTCTGCCCAACCTAATCACCTGGTCACAGGACTCAGAGGAAGTAGCAGTTGGAGATGTTTTATTTTTTTTCAAGCCAGATGGCTGGTTCCATTGTACAGCTTGCCAGTGAGTAAAATGTTTGGGCCATTATTTCCTTCTTACATTCTTCATCAGCAAGATATATGAGAAAAATCAATCACATGTTTTTGTCATATTTCAGCCAGGAACCAAGCCCAGAGAACTCTATTCACATATACATAAACATCACATCCTCTTTTATATCACTGAGGTACAATGATGCAAATTTCAAACTGGGCTCAAGATTCTATAATAGTGTATGGATTCTGGCTGGACAATCAAAATGTTAATCAAAAGGCTCCAACATCCAGCTTGTATGCTCAAGTCACTTAGCAATGCCTAAAGGATTTCACATACTCACCAATTGAAGCTGCGCAAGTTGATATCTTAAGCTTAGCAAGGATATTTCAAGGTCTTAAAGAAAGATCTTGCAGTAAGCTTACAACTTCTGATTCTACCATGTATCCTACATCTTTTCAGAAAACCTAAGGGAAAATTTCCTTTATGTCTGACCTCTGCTCTTTCTTTATCATCACTCCATACTAGATAGCAAAAGAAGATAGGGGTTTGATATTGGTATTGAAATCAGCTCTTACTATATTCCATCACATCCTTGGCTCCTATAATGGAGCATCACTTGACTTAGTTATTATATCATATCTGTTGAATCACACTAATATAATCTACAAGGTAGGTCAATTTAGTCTATTGCGCAGTATGCTCTGAGTTGGTTTAGATCAGTCATTTTACTCTTGATGGTGCTCCTAACAATGTGACCTCTATGGGGGCATCTCTCTAACTAACTGCAGGAATGCAGCATTGTGTTTGACCTAAGGTAAACCTTTCAAGTGTGCCCCAGTGGCAAAGTGGCAGTTCCACTATGAAGAGAGAGGAGTATGCCACAGCTTTGACATTCAATCCTGTCAAGCAGAGCAGAGCTCTTATGGAGATGTTCTGCTTATCATGATAACAATACAAGGGCTTCCAATAGAGCATCACCATTGGCAATCAAGAGAAATTTTTCAAAAATGACTATGGTATCATCAAGCTTTTAACTGTTAAACTCCTATCTGATGCAAATACTTGTTGGAATTCAACATTCATTATACTTAATTGACTTCAAATGCTTCATCAGGTAGGCCAGTGTCTTACTACTATGGACATACAGTAGCCCAGGCTGTGAACAGTTTTGTTGCAGCTAAGGAAACCCTAACCTAATACTACTTGAGTCTGGGAGAATAGCAAGGTCTACAAGACCTGGAAGTAATCTTAGAGGTTAGTACTGATGCATTAAAACCTACCATATATTTTCATCATTTTTCATTAGGCACTGCATACTATGCAGCAATCCATATCCAGTGAAATCACTCCTACCTTGAGCCCTAACCTAGGCTCAAACATACCATAAAAAGATGAGTGAGATCAAAGCATATGCAGTTGCCATATATAAGTGCCCTTTATCTTAATAAAAGTTCATTTCTTATGAATTGATAAACATTGGGATAATGTCTAAGTTTGCAGAGTCAAGAAGCATATCATGAATCTGGTGTATCTACATATATTGTTTAACCTACAACAACTAATTGAACCATTACCTTCTCTATATGCAAGAAAAGCTAGACCACTCTTAACTCTAAGCAGTCTCTACCTGTACACTAGTCAGGCAGTGCTGCTGGAACACTAGATATAAAACTTTATGGGCTTCCAGGGATCAAAGCATCATATTACCACTATAGTACCCTAATGGTCAGGTTCAATGCCTATGCCACCTCTAATCTCAGCCAAGAGAGAGTGGACATGTTTGCATTTTTGAAGGTGACAGTCCTATTCACCTAGTTACTCTCTCTTCATTACTAATCAGGAGGTGTTGAGTAGAGCTCCAAGCGATGCTTAAGTTTTCATTCTAAAAAGAGTACTCAAACTCTACCAAGGACTGGGCATCTTTTGAACAGGTCACTGGTATCCTGGAGTCAGTTGACACAGACCTGAGTATTATACTCCCCAATAACTCTTTGATCTTCTTCTTGAAGCCATTGCAGAGGAAGAATTTGAAGACATTCTTGATAAGTGTACTCTCTATGACCTTTGATGCTTATTTAGGTAATACATTGTTGTTTACCTTATATGTCATGCTAGAATCTCTAACCCTCCTTAATGTACTGCTCCCATCTATCATATGAACATTTGGAATAGATTGTTGTGTCCATTCATTCAAGTCCCTTTGTCAGTGTCACTCATTCCACTAAGCAAGCTTTCATTTTTTTTTTGAACTTGACAACACTATTTATCTATTTCATCCACCATCATCATGCCTGCTAACTGTCAATGACTATCTAAGGTTGTCTAAGTTCTGCAGTCTCATGTCTGAGATTGACAAGTGTAGAACACCCATGTCTCATTCTAGATCACCAAATGCCTTCTATTCCATTTCTTCATGATTTTGATAAGCTTTATCACAAGGTTTTATGAGGTGATTTTTCATTCTTTTTCAATATAAATCAACTGCTATTTAGGATACTGATGTACTTCTTTAAAGTGTAAAATATATTATACCTCATATTGGAATTAATTGTAGTTAATTAAATAAGACTGGAGCTACTAATTAATGGGACTGTTGTTATACTAAATAAGGTGTACATATTCAGACTCAAGCAAATATAATTTGGTAAGTATTGTATTTTGATTAATACTGGATTACTATTAATGATTTGATGCCATCTGTAATAGCTATTTCTATCACTCTATATGTAAAGTGTATTTATGGAGGTTTCTTGTTTACAAGGGACTATCTTACTGTGAGATGAAGAAATATATAATTATAGAAATATCACTCAGTTACATGTTAGCTGTCATTAGTATCACTTCTAATGCTCATTGTCAGATATTACATTTATATGATATATACATATAATTGCAGTATTAGAAATAATGTCTGAGATTTAAAGCAAAGTTTAACAAGTTAAGACAAATTTTATATGTATAAGTAAAAATATGAAAGATTAATCATGCAATGTGTGATAAATACCTTAATTTTCATTTTGCTTCTTATATCAACTAGGTCATTATGTGATTTCCATCTCACATATGACTTTTCTTCAAAACATATGATTCATAAATCACAGAGGGAAAACTGAAACTAGTAGACCAAGGTTTGATACCAAGGTATGGATTAACTAGTCTGAGGACTGAGCTAACAGACTTTGTGTTTCACTACCACTTTGTTGTTCTATAGACCTCTTTCAGCAGTTGTGGTGATAGCTCTCTGTCAGCATAAAGGAATAGGATCAGGGTGCATAATGGAGTATACCTTTTATCTCTATATGAATCTTTGCATTATGGCTTGTCCATTTACATTTGTTTACCAAACATCACCTATATCACAGAGTCCGGTGCTGTCATATCCATGTATTCAGATCTCAGATCAAATCCATGATCTGGTCCACTGATCTAATATCCAGTCCACAGATAAGATCGACCAGGGAGTGAAGGAGTGTGAGTGTAGCCAAAAGAGGATATGAAAGTGATGTTGTGATGTCAGCTCACACTCATCCATATTGCTATGATATGTCAAATTTCAGGTCCCCATGCTAAATAGTATAAAGCTTTGAATAGATTCATCTGTGCATCTCAGTTGTTACCAGAAACTGATATGTGAGCCATTTTTGTTTCCTGCATGCTACACAGTACTGACAAGACTTATTTATATTGTTCTCCTAGTTTCATGAATCAGAATCAGGATCTGTTTAAGCCTACCTTGGCTTGAAAGCCATGACTTTGGCCTGGCTTCAGATGGCTCAGGCTTGCAAAAAATCCAGGCTGGGCCAAAGCTGCTGGTGACAGCCAGCTTTGGCCTGGCTCTAGCCTGAGCTACAGCCTGAGTATAGTATTTGTGAATGGGTAACAAATGAAAATATATGTGACAAGATGCTGACTTGACAACAAATGCAGACATCACAATGCTGCATCCTCCAGCCATAGCCTGTGTATGACATCTCATCAATAAAGCAACATGTGAGGAATAAGAACATGACATATGTGAACCTTATACATACATTACTGAAAACCACATTCTGCAAAGGCTTGATACATGCTTAAACGTGTCAACTTTCCCAAAGCTTAGTTGGTATTTAGGTCTGATAATGACCTCTCAGCTGTGAGTCAAGTTTAATTTTAAGTGGCGTGTGTTTTTCTAATTTTTAATAGATTGAGATGCCAATTAGATTCACAATAAAAGTCTAGAATGCAAGCTTTGAAATGATTCACTCTCACATTGGTAAAGAGGTTATATCATTAGGGGTATGAAGATAGGCTACAGAGGGTACCTTGCACAACATACATAGTGACAAATGCACAGTTGCTGTCCTAGGCCAACATCAAATATTGCTTCCATCCTCTGACATTGTGACCCAGTGAGTTGCTCTGTATTCCATATGATTAAATTACTAATATCCATAGATATGACATGAGGCTTACAACATGATCTCTTTTGCAAGACTTGCAAATGGTCCTTCCTAACCTCAAATCCCTGAAGTGTCACCCCCCTACCCAAGAGAATACCTCATTCCAGAGTCAATCCAGATATGTTAGGTTCTTTATCTGACATCATGTGGACCTGAAGTCCAAAATATGCACTCCTTATCACCTAATAATGAGCCAATAAAACTGGTCTCGTGTCTGCAAAGCTTGATCCTTGAGTCATTGATAACAACAATGTCCTAAACACATGCTTGATTGTAGGGTGGTCCTTCCCATTGAAGATGAAGTGGATGTGAACAGATGCATTAGCTGAGGTGATAAGTTTGTACATAAGTGTTCATAGTTCCAGATTTTCACCTAACTAGGCATGTCTGAGTCAAAAGGCCTGCAGTTTGCAGATGGCATAGAGCCAAGCACTGGTTGAGAAGGATTAGCTGGATGGCACAGCTCATGCTCGGCCCACTACACATTGACCAGATCCTGCAGCCTTGCTATCAGTGCATATCCATGCTGTCCCTTGAACACTTCCTGCAGACAGACTTGCAGTATCTTTTAGTATGTCACTCTTTTGTCTAATCTCGCCTTCCTAACATTAGCATAGATGTGGAAGGACTCCCTAGTCAACACAGTTTCTGGAAAGTGTTAAGACCATACTCAAGTAGTATCGGATCCGAAGGGCTTCGGCCTCAGCTCGTGCGCTGTGCCCCTTTCCCGAGTCTTGCCCCTTATTTCAGAGAGCTAAAGTATCGCGTCTAGTGAGACGGATAAGTATTGTAACGGATAAGACTTGTATCACAACGGATAAGTATTGCAACGGATCCGTTAAGACTTCCGGATATCGAATGTATAGAGTAACGGCTAATCCGGATCGGGTCCGGACTAGAAACTAATGGGTGAGGACTGTCCGAAGACAGAGGCGGATATGTAGACTATAGGAATCTATCCTAAGTCTCGGAGTAGACAAGAGTAGCGTACTCAAGTCCGGACGGATAACGGAGGGACTTAGAGTCCAGACGGAATGAGTGCAATCTAAGATGATATTCGAACTGATCTACTACAGCGCATATACAAAGGTTTATATACTACGGATAGCTAATGGAATGATCAATAAGCAAAGGTGCGAGGCTATGTACGAAAGTATAAGCAAAGTCTAAGTGGAGCGTATTGGTAAGTCAGATGGATCATGAATCATGAACCGGGAATGAAGTACAAGTAAAAGCGGATTCGTAAGTGTAGCGGATCAGTAAGCAAAGCGGAAGTAAAGGATAACTGGTATACCGGTGTACAGGAATACCGAAAGGAGATGAACGATAGTTAGAGTTATATGAACAGGAAATGAAATAATAATCAAAGCGGATCTGTGGACCGGACGACGGATATGTTCATTGGATCTGGATCGGATCTGAGATCCGGATCATCGGATCTGTAACCGGATATATGGTATATGACAGAAAGCAGGTGAATTTCCTAAATCTAATGGTCAAATTTACAAGCAACATTGGTGACGTGACATATTACATAATATAATTCAGTCACAGAATTTGAAAGTCCAACATTAACGTTGGCGCTGTCTTAATAACCGAGGGTCTTATATAAATACGTGTAAGAATGTAATGACACCACAATTACACTGGATAAGACTTCTTGCCAGTCCTCGATTAACACGGTCTACGACTTTTCTTCTTTCGTGGTAGATAACGTGTGAGTTCTTGGGAGGCTCGCTAAACCAATCAGTCAGATTAACTTAGCCGGAGCTTTATTATCACTGATTGAAACTATGGGATTGTCTAGGATATACCGTCTAGACACTTGAACTGGTTTCCTGAATATACGGTTAACTGTTGAGAAGCTGGTCTCAAATGTGACTACGTGGACCAAAGCTCGTGTTGGTCAATATACGCATACCTGGTGAGAACGCTGGTCTCACAAATAACAACAAATGACAAATATAAAACAATGACAAATAACAACAATGACCAAAGCTCGTGTTGGTCAGTATACAAATACCTGGTGAGAACGCTGGTCTCACAAAAAACAACGGTGACCAAAGCTCGTGTTGGTCAGTAAACACTACGTGGTGAGAACACTGGTCTCACAAAACTGGGTTTCTATCACGAGAAACTTACGTAATCTCAAGGGAAACACTTTCCCTGCACTTGCCTGGACAGTTCTTACAAAGGAAATGGGCTTTGTAAGCAGCAATTTGTTCAGACTGAAGCTTCTTAGGTGAGAGTTCAATTTGCTCAAGTGGGAGTTCTTGAATGCAACAAGTGGGAGATCTATTTTTTGGGGGAGAATGGGCTCTCCTTATATACATTTTGTGTGGGAATATTATGTAAGTAAAAAGGTGATGTAATGACTTCAGAATGTGAGAAGAATATTCCAAAAACTGGAGCAGAATGTTCTAGCAGGTGCAAAAGAACATTCCAGAATATTCATGGTGGGATAATGACATCATTCTGAGTCATATGAGAGTCATATGAGTCACTATGAGTCATTATGAGTCATTGGAATGTTCTAGCAAATTCCATGGAACATGACATCATTATGACATCACTATGATATCATATCTTTCAACCAAAATACCTGCAGGAGTGTAGGTGAAGTCCTATGACATCATTATGACATCATACCCTGTAGGTACAATTTTATGAAGCATCTGATTAGTCAGAGCATCCTAATAGAAAAGTAAAGTAAAGAAACACTAGAGAAAACAACTCAGAAATAATGGAACAAATAATAGTACACAATACGCGGGCTTTTTAGATAGGTTTTTGTTAGGCTTTGAACTTTTCTCTATGGGTTTCTCTAGCCACAGTGAATAAGCCAAATGAAAGGCAATACATTAACCTTCATTTTGCTTCTCATATCAACTAGGTCATTATGTGATTCCCATCTCACATATGACTTTTCTTCAAAACATGGTGGATTCATGAATCACTGAGGGAAAACTGAAACTATTGGACCAAGGTTTGATACCAAGGTATGGGTTGACTAGTCTGAGGACTAAGCTAACAGACTTTGTCTTTTAGGGGGATACCTAGTAGTCATGTCCATGCATGATTCCCAAATCATGCAGGACAGCGCAACTCCAACTTGTCAACACTCAGCTTTCGTTCTATTACTACCAGTTTCCACCAGTTTGTGGATTCCCACATTAATTTGGTCTTAAGCATGCTCTAAGTAAGTACTGACCTCGCGCATGATTCAACAAAGAGAAGTTTTACTCAAAATTCTTTCAAACCACTATCCCACACTGGCAACCTCCAGTGGCACATGCAATTCACATTGTCCTTTGGGATTGATGACCCTATCTGACATAGCCTTTTTTTGCAGGGGCTTACTCCCACGTATGTATTGTATGCAGTGCATTTTACTATAGTTGCTGGGATCAAGGCCATCTGGCTCTGTGGGGGCTTCTGCTCCCACATCCCATATCCTGCATTGTGCGGCAGTGTCATATCCCGTTGTGACAATCATACCAGCGCTAGGCGCGTATGAGTGTCATAGGCATAAATTGCCTTGCCCAGAGGAAAAGAGTAAGGCGCTAGTCACTAGTGCTATCATTCCCAAGCTATCCGCTTTGGAACCACTTTTCTCCCATAACGTGCTGCCCGGTCCGATGCCTAGGTATTTCATCTTCCCATGTCCTGCCTATGTCCACCTACCTCCACTGGTGCGTTATTTTTCCTTAAAAGTCGCTACTCATCAGTCACAGGTCTTATTACATGTATCCTCATGTTCCACTGCGCTGCATGTCTTATTACTTGTCGCTACATCGTGCCCTCACCAGTGTTGCTACTAATCTCGCCTACGCACTCCCAAACCTTTACGCAGTATGATAAAATGACCCGTCGCACATACAGTACAGTACTTCCCTTCCCCGGACCTTTGCTGGTGTCGGAATCACTTTAGTCGCTATATCTCAGTCTTGGTGCAATCAATTCCGCTCTTGCCAATCTCTTTGATTGTGTGTCGCTTGACTTGCTTTAAGTGCGCATCGCTAAAGTTCCCCCTTACGTTTGACTTTCGCAACATCGGGATCGCTATCAGTAGTCGAGCTATAATCTAGTCACTATCAGGCATTTCACTAGCACTGTCTTATCTTACTCCTCGCTTTCTCTCCCTTTGATTTCTTCTCGCTGTTGCTAGTCGGACGTCGCATAGCGCTATTGCATAAAACAACTTGCATAGCACTTCTCACTTATACACATGTTTCTCTGTTGGCACTCACTAGTCGCTGATCACTATAGCGCTACTCATTGGTTTTTGGTCTTAGGTCACTATAGGTTTTTAGTCCTTTGCGCTATCGCTTCCCTTGCATATTAGTAGGGAGTTGCTTCAATAGCAGTCCTCTTGGGTTGAATACTACACTCACGCCTATTTGGATAAGTAGCGCTAGTTTCTAACTGGCCTAGTCACTATTTCTCCTTCACACTGGAAATCCAGACCCTCGGATTTGTCCCTAATGTCTCTGTTCTGAAGTCTAGGGATTGATTCCCTAGACCGAAGTTTTGCCTTTCCAGCACTTCCTGTCTTTCCGAGACTTCTGTCTACTTCTGTCAACTCCGTCTCTACTTCAGTGTAGTCTAACCTCTGTTCGTTTCTACTCCAGACCTTGTCTGTAGTAGCCTTTCCCCTCCTGTCCTAATCCTGTCTGCTCCTCTGCTCCTCCTAGACCTTTGAACGACATAACCTTTGGACGACATAACCTTTGGACGTTGTAACCTTTGGACGTTGTAACCTTTGGACGTCTTAACCTTCAGACCTTCGGACATCCTGTCCTTCAGACCACTCCTCCTATCCTATCCTATCCTGTTTTGGACTCTGTCCATTGCAGTCTCTCCTCTATGTGTTTCCATCCAAAAAGCTTACCATGGGAAGTCCTTCAGCACTCCACCAGAGTAGCCAGTCTCCGGAAGTCCTTCGGACTTCATTCTGAAATTAAGGGCATGTACTCGGGTAAGGGGCACAGCGCACGAGCTAAGGCCAAGCCCTTCGGATCCATTAACCCTTGAGCTACGGTCTTCGTCAATATGCTTCAGTAGATCCTCATATATGTGTCTAAATCTCTGAAATGTAAAGTCAATTTCCAGCAGTTTCCCCGTCCTAAGCTTCATCAATGCACATTTGACAGCCACAGCAGCTGGGCAAAACATTTTGTTGAGTTTATGGAGGTGTCTGGTCCAACAACTACTGTAAACAAGAATATGCCAGACCACAGGGTGCTTCCGAAAGTAAGGAAATGGGAGGCTCCTGGACAGGCTGGACTAGACATTGTCATGGTTTGAGGGTGGACCTAGTGAGAATGTCGGAGTCTTGCTTAAATTCGTGTAATCGATCATTTCATATACGCTTACCAAGTCAAATCACATCATCTTGCAAGACATCGACAAAATGGTGTGTTTGAACTTTGCGTTGTATTAATCAAACATAATGCACATCAACTTTCTAAATATATGTGAAATTCACAATTTGCGTAGCTTTGTAAATATATCCATTGTTTTCCGTCGATATGGTGAGGGCCGGTTCTCACTGGGCATGAAAAATGACTTGCCAAACCCGACACAAGTGTAACGATCATATACTGCAAGACACGTTGTTCATTAGTGTAGACATGGTGCATTTGTATTACAGTAACTACATCTCCTGCCAAAGTACTTAAGCTTGCCCACCTGTGACAGTAGTTCTAAACTCTCGTTCCACTCTTTCTGGGCCAAACAGTAGTCTTCATCAGAATCATATGACACATTTAATGAGGAGTCTGAAGAATGGTCCAAGCATGGTCCACGCTCAGATTGTTTTATGCCGGGCTTGCTTTAGCCTGGTTCTGCAGTATTTTGATGGATATTTCTAGACTAAGTTAACAGTGGTGTTGCCACTTTATGCAGCGCAGCATTTATGATACACATTTAGGCCCATTGACAGTACTCACAATGACAACTGCCTCGTTCTCGTGTTTCTATGGCAATAGATGTCAGTGTCATATACCATATATCCGGGTACAGATCTGAAGATCCAGATCTCAGATCCGATCCAGATCTGATGGACATATCCATCGTCTGGTCCACAGATCTGATCTGATTCTTATTTCATTTCCTGTTCATATAACTCTAACTATCATTCATCTCCTTTTGGTATTCCTCTACACCGGTAATCTGGTTATCCTTACTTCCGCTATCATTACTGATCCATTTAACTTATGTTCATTTCCGATTCATGATTCGTGATCCATCCAACTTACCAATACACTTTGATTATACTTTGCTTATACTTCGTACATAGCCTCGCACCTTTGCTTATTGATCATTCCGTTAGTTATCTGTAGTATATAAACCCTTGTATATGCGCTGTAGTACTTCAGTTCGAATATCATCTTAGATTGCACTCATTCCGTGTGGACCCTAAGTCCCTCCGTTTGTCCTCCATTATCCATCTGAACTTGAGTCTTCTACTCTTGTCTAATCCGAGACTTAGGATTGATTCCAATAGTCTACATATCTGCCTCTGTATTCAGATAGTCTTTATCTGTTAGTTTTTAGTTCGGATCTGATCTGGATTAGTTGTTACTCTATACGTCCGATATCTGGAAGCCTTAATGTATCTGTTACGATACTTATCCGTCTCACTAGACGCGATACTTCAGTACTCTGAAATAAGAGGCAATACTTGGGAAAGGGGCATAGCGCATGAGCTGAGGTCAAAGCCCTTCAGATCTGATACCCCTTGAGTACAGTCTTAACAGTCAGTTAAAGTATATTGGGTAGCTTTTAATGGAACTCGCTGAACCTGACAATGTCAGATAACTCACAATGTTCAAAATGTGTGCATATATGCGCCATAATGGCAAATAGCACTTACTTGGATGACTGTCGAGTGGGTGGAATCAGCAGATGGATTGGGCCGTGAAAAGGCCTAGTACTTATCTTGTTAGTGCAGTGGCTAAGCAAGAAAATCAGTATCACATGGTACCAGGATGGTTGAGGTCAACAGCAAGATTTTGCTGAGAGGAGGACAAGATGATGGAGGGGAAGAAGAAAGCTGAGGTGAACCGAGTATGGATGGAATGTCCCAATATATATCATAATTGGTCCACTGCATATCAATATCATCACATGAAGTGATGGTGCATGCACAAGAATGTTCAAACATTCAAATATTGAGCAAAGTCAAGTCAAAGAATTTCAACATGTTCAACCAATCTTCAACCAATCTTTGCTCAATTAAGATAGGCGTCACTCTTATCCAACACCCTTACATAAGCATAACCCTAACCCTAAAAATGGCCAAACCTTCGACTTGAAAATTTTCAACAGTTGAGATTGAGAGACTGAAGAAAGATTAGTGACGAGTTTGTTATTAGTACATGTAGTAACACTATATACTGGTGCATTAGGCCTTTCTCAGTGCCTCCTTAACAGAGTCCGAGCTGAGTTTCCGGTGTAATGCTTTGGCCTTCCGGCACCTTTTGACCTTTGTCTTTCCCCTTCGGCAGCAGTATTCTGTGCTTGAAAGAGGATTTCTGAGAATGTGAGAAGTGCTGCTTCATCCTGTATATCTCCCTCTTCTTCCACACTGAACTCCATATCATCTTCAGAATCACTGCAGCTGGAGTCCTCCTCAGAGTCAGAGACATCTTCGACTGTGGCTTTGCGGGACTTGGAAAGTGCAGACTGAATATTTCTGAGACGAGCCTTATTAGCTTTAGACTTTACACCCATCGAGAGATGCTTTATGTGTGTAATATCACTGATTTTTGCTGCCTTCTCCTCCTCGGTCCTGCCCAGGCACATATCACGTGATGTATTATATAAGCGGCCAAATATTGGTGTGCCGAAAACTTTAAAATCATTCCCTTGCATCCCATGGCCTTATAAACCACTTTCTGACTTTATAGAACAAAATTTTTCGGAGGATGAAAATCTCCTCCAGTTTTGAATATTTTTTATTTCTGCTTCCTGGCAATTCAATTTATGCTACTCATAGATAGTTCCTAGGATCCATATACATTAGAAACAAATATATGTGTCCATAATTTGAGCAATGGCGAGGCTCTCAATGTGCTGATGTAAGCGGTGCTGGATAAGAGTGACGCCTATCTTAAGGTGGTTCCAGGCGGAAAATTGCTGTGTCCCTGATTAGGGATGGTACCGAGCGACTCAATGTGATACACAGGGTCCCAGAGCCTTTCACGGATAGTTGCCAAAGTCCACCCTTCAGCAAGTCACTCATTGAGTGGCTGTATGTAGATCGGCCAGCATAGGCGCTCCGCCTCTTGCAGGAAAAAGTCAGTGTGGGTGATAGAAAGCATGAGTACGATGGGCAGAAGTGCCGGTTGAGTGCTGATATGACATAACCTGGTGTGAACTGTCCACCTTCTGCAACTCCCTGGACAAGGCCATAATAAGAAAGAACGAAATAATTGCAGATGCAAAACTCACTCACAGATTCTGCAAATCTTGCATTTAGTAGCTGAATCTCCCCTGAAGAAGTAGTTGATATCAGCCGTGCTTTTAGGCTGCTTTCCTTGGACACCCGTAACCAAGGGATTGACTTAGGTGGAGTAGATGGTACTAGTAGCTGTCTGCAGAGGGCTGGGAACTGGAGGAGCCCTAATGCTGGGTGCTGGCAAGTTATCTTCTTCATCCCCGGAGACATTGCCAATGTCAATGTATTCTCCATCATCTGGTGTGCAACTAGTGCCAGTACAAACTGGGCTATTATTGCAGAACCTCAGAGGCAGTTGCTGTTGCCTTTGGGAGTGTTGAAGCATAGTTGCATTCAATGCAACAGCGGCAGCGATGGGCGCAACAGTGGCAGTGATGGGTGGGGTAACGATGGGAGTAGCATCAATTGGAGCAGCAGCAGTAGGAGTTACAGCAGCATGAGTAGGCACAGCAGTAACTTGAGACTTCTGCCCTTGTCGACGAGAAGGCATGTTTGAGTGGCTGTAAAGATTCAAAGACACAGTCTTTATGTATCTTCATCAAGGGAAACAGTGGGCAAACCCCAGTCCTGAGCCAACTAATGACAAGTCCAACATGTACGCAACATCATTAATTGTGATATGACACCAGGGGGACAACTGAACATATGCCCAAGGTATGTACCGTAAGATCTTGTTCATTCAAGTGGTCCTAGGCGGCGCAATATATGTGTGGGGTTTCCCTAATGCCCACTACCTTACCCAATGAGAAGGTTACCAATACCATAAGATGTGCATTCTGATGTACCCTAGATCTCGCAATCAGTTGGTTATATCAAGGAAAGTAAAGCTTACCTACATCCTCAGAGTCAACTGGCTATCCAGAAGCCAGATTGCGATGTAGCAAGGACATCCAGCGAAAGGGACTCCTCATGTTTGCAAAGGGTTTGGTTCTCAGGGTGGGTGGTTTGACGGTCACTGAACACGTGTTTCAGTTATCAACCAATGGCTCAAGTGATTTAATGCTTACCTTCATTCCAGGAGTCGATAACTGATTGATTGAGCATTTAATAGCGATACAGGGCAAGGGGATTGGGGTGTTTGTGGAAAATCCCCCATGTGTCGTCCAGGAGGTTGGTCATGATGGCGATATGCAGGACAAGTTTGTTTCTGTAGCAGGCCAACCGATTTGGAGAAAAAACAACACTTGCAAGTTGCAAGGAGGATGGGCAAGGAGATGGTAGGGTGAGAAAAAGATAAGAAGCTGCGTGACTCAGCATGGAGTTGGGAATCAGGCCTCAGGAATCAGGATTATCAAATTTGTTGACATGTATTTGACCGCATTGAATGGTATGAAACCTATGAGAAACACTGATTGTAGAGTACACTGTACAGTTATGTAGAGATAGAACGAAAGACATATTCAACAGCGTGATCTAGCAACTAATGGCTTTTTCCACAGTGCAGTTGGGTGCATGGGAGAGGCATTACATTGTTTGTAAACTTGGAAATCACATTAGCTTCAGATTGTGAATGGGAAAATGAGACAGAATACTCACACACAAGTAGATCTGCAAAGTGGTGTTGCATCCGGCAGACATGGGGCCGCCTCAACCATCCAGTGTTCATTGGAGATTGGAGGGTCCACAAAGCAATGAACGAAGATGCCCATAGTCAGGGTCTTCCGAGAACGCAAGAGAGCGCGTGTAGATGAGAACACTTGCAAATTTGATGGGAATTCCATGGCATAAGACTTCGATGGTGGTGTTGACCTTGCACTCGAGTACAGAAGAGCTGGAGAGTTTCTCGGAGTCACTAGTTAACCAAGGAAGGGAGCCACGTAACAGATAGATCAACATGTAAGTAAGTGATTCAAGGTCGTCACGATGACCCAGGTCAACTCCTAAGTGGTTGTTGATTGAAGCGAAGGCAGGAGTGCCAGTGAGACATTGATTCTGACAAAAGGGAATCTGGACTCTGGTTGCAGTGTCCCAGTATTCCTTCACGATACCGAAATCAATTATAAATGCAGTGTGCTTCAGATGGCCAAGGCCCACCAAGACATTCTGCGGTTTGATATCACAGTGAACATAATTGTTTGAGTGGCTGTACTCAAGACGTGAGAGCTGGAAAATGGGTTAGCCTATCTGCAACAACCCAGCACAAACCGACTGATCAGTTGAATTCCTAGATCGACAACAGTATGAAGGCTAAATTTTCGATCATGTGCGAGGAAAAGATCATGCAGTGATGGCCCAAGGAGGCCGAGAACCAAAGCATGATATGTTCATTCTCGACCAAACCAGAGAGTGTGGGGTATCCCAACACCCCCTTCAAGTTGTTTCAGAATGGCGTATTCGCGCTGTACAGAAGATGGCTGGGGCTGTGTGATAGATTCGAGTTTGATGGCAACTGCATAAGTAGATTCCAAAGTATGTTAATTGTTTATAATTATAGTCAGCTTGTGAACAACACACCGTATGAACCAGATCCCAAAACATCTCCGAGTCTGAATCTACTGTCAACTCGTATCGGGACCTCATGGTTCATGGTGGGGTATACTATGAGATAACTTGAGCCTTGAGGTTTCGAGGAGTAACAGTCAAACTAACTGGGAATGAGACTTCATGAACAGAGATGTGATTTCATATTTATAAATCAGCTTGAGCCGCCGTTGATTATTTTTGGCTTACAGTTGGTTTGTGGGACTCCAAACGGCTAATGAACCGGACCAAACTATATATAAGTAGCCTGGCTCACTAGGATAGCCAAAATACTTGCAAACCGATGAATGCCAAGCTGGAGCGGGCCGTAGCCGAGCTGCGGTTGTACTACCTACAGCCCAGCCAAAACTTGTTCACCACAGCAGCATTAAGCCTTGTGCTATCACCGAGCTGAGTATGGAGAAAAATGTGAGTATGGAGAAAAATGTGAGTATGGAGAAAAATGTAAGTATGGTGACCAAGCTTGTTATATCCTTGTTGTATGGTCTCCAGAGGTCCTTAGCGGAATTTGCTAGGACTTCGTGTTCATCCATGCTCGCCGACAACGGTCCAAGTCAGTGTACACGTTCAGCAACTTTGTTTATGATCATCCATTTCCCAATACAGCCAAATGCAAACAAGGGACTTCAAAATCAGACAATTGACAACTGATTTTCTTTGATTTGTTGTTTTGAAAATCCATTTTCCATGTGTTCCAATTTTTGTCCAGTGCAGCCCTTCATAAGATAGGCGTCACTCTTATCCAGCACCGCTTACATCAGCACATTGAGAGCCTCGCCATTGCTCAAATTATGGACACATATATTTGTTTCTAATGTATATGGATCCTAGGAACTATCTATGAGTAGCATAAATTGAATTGCCAGGAAGCAGAAATAAAAAATATTCAAAACTGGAGGAGATTTTCATCCTCCGAAAAATTTTGTTCTATAAAGTCAGAAAGTGGTTTATAAGGCCATGGGATGCAAGGGAATGATTTTAAAGTTTTCGGCACACCAATATTTGGCCGCTTATATAATACATCACGTGATATGTGCCTGGGCAGGACCCGAGGAGGAGAAGGCAGCAAAAATCAGTGATATTACACACATAAAGCATCTCTCGATGGGTGTAAAGTCTAAAGCTAATAAGGCTCGTCTCAGAAATATTCAGTCTGCACTTTCCAAGTCCCGCAAAGCCACAGTCGAAGATGTCTCTGACTCTGAGGAGGACTCCAGCTGCAGTGATTCCTGAAGATGATATGGAGTTCAGTGTGGAAGAAGAGGGAGATATACAGGATGAAGCAGCACTTCTCACATTCTCAGAAATCCCTCTTTCAAGCACAGAATACTGCTGCCGAAGGGGAAAGACAAAGGTCAAAAGGTGCCAGAAGGCCAAAGCATTACACCGGAAACTCAGCTCGGACTCTGTTAAGGAGGCACTGAGAAAGGCCTAATGCACCAGTATATAGTGTTACTACATGTACTAATAACAAACTCGTCACTAATCTTTCTTCAGTCTCTCAATCTCAACTGTTGAAAATTTTCAAGTCGAAGGTTTGGCCATTTTTAGGGTTAGGGTTATGCTTATGTAAGGGTGTTGGATAAGAGTGACGCCTATCTTATCTCTGGATGATTATATCCCAGATTTCAGCATCAATGAGATGCACCGTCAGTTGGTGGAAATTCATAGTTGCAGACGATCAGGCAAGTTGATATTTACTTTCTATGTCCCCTGTCCCCTTGCTAATTCATTTTCTGCAGGCAATAAACATTATCGAATGTGTGGAGTTTCGATGCCTGATACATTTTTTGCGGAAGGATTTGACCAATTCAGACATTCCCCACCGCACAAAACTTCGTGAGCTAATAATTGTTGCGTGGCAGGAGTATTTCCAGGTGTTGAAAGGTGATCTTGCTGTGAGTGTCTAGTTATCGAGAATCCTGCCATACATCTTATGTACACTCACTGGATTGCCAAGGAAGAGCAGACATCAGTGCTCGTCTTGAAGGCAGCCTTGATTGTGTTTCACCACGTTCCAGGAAGTCATACCGACAAATCTCTTGGTTCAGTAATGCTGCTCTCCTCGATCGTGCTGATGTTGCAAAGGATGTGAGTGTTCAGCTGTACCATATATGTGCTCTGACTTCATTTAGCCTGGACACTTCACTTTGGACAATGCAGCAAACAATCAAACATGCATGAGGAGCTCTCAAGCTTACTCGAAGATCGCAAGATCAAATATCATCCAATCGAAACAGAATCCCTTCTTTTCCGCACGTAATCAACATATGTGTGAAACATATTGTTGACACACTACGTGACAGTGGACTTCTCATCCGTGGAGAATACCTGGAGTGTTTGTGGTCAAATCATCGACAAGAATGAGTATGTTGGCGCCATCACCAGTAAAGCTCTCGAACAGGCTAGAAATCTTGTGTGCTCCATCCATGCATCAAACCAACGATGTTCGGCTTTTAGGAAGACCATCGAGATAGGTAATGAAAGTGATTATTTCCAAGGAGACACAGGCGAGCCTATAAAGCTCCCTGAAGTTGAACTCCTGCTCAATGAGCCAACCCGCTGGGATTCAGTTTATGTCATGCTCAATCGTCTATGCAATCTACGTCAGGTGAGGTCTCATCTCACTGAATATTTGTGGTGGGCTAACCATTGCCTAGGCGGTTGATATGTTCTTTGAGTCTGCCAATCAATGCTCTATATATGACAAAAAGTTGAGTCCAATAGAATGGCATTTCCTACAGGACTTTGAAGTAATTCTGGAGGTCAGTATCGACATCTTCGTAACCTATGTCACATCTAATCTTGTAATTTCAGCCCCCCCACAGAGCTCACCAATCTATGTTGAGCGAGAGCACTCCCATGTTGGGTCGTACAGTTCCAGCGTTTGAAAGGTTACTTGAGGATTGGAAGCAGGTGGCCAATAGCGCCCCACACTGTGCACCGCTCATCAACATTGGTTTGACTTGGGTGGAGAAGTATGATGACAGGATGTCCTGCACAAATGCATATGCCATTGCGATGTGTCAGTCCCTCGCATTTTTATAAAAGTTGATGTCTTATGATTGGTTTATAGTTGTTGATCCCACATGTCGAATGTCATGGGCTACAGATCATTGGGATGAGGACCGTGTAAAGTTAGCAAAGAAATTCATTCTCAAACTAGTACATCTTAACTTCACCAAAGGCTGGGCGGCATCACAATGGGCCATGGAAACTGCGATGGTATCTGATAATAGCTCCAATGAGCTTTTGGGACCTGTCTCAAGTGGACCTACAGATGACAGCCGTGCATATGACGCTGTTCTCAAAGCCATTGCAGAGCAAGAATGTGATGACATCGACAACGAGGTTGTCATCTATGATACCTGACATGTCCTTGATCTTTTGTTTTTGTTTCTCGCTTGTGTTTACCATCACGCACATTATGATCCTTCTTGCATTGTGTTTGGATATTGAATTTCAGTTGTTATCTGACAATCTCCTCATCTAGGCAATCCGGATATTCTTCAGTCCACTACTGGGTAAGATCCTTGATATATGTTGGGCTCGAGGATCGCCCTTCTCCTCAGGTGAAGCTAAGTTGTCCGGGATTTTGAAGGTTCTGTTTCAGGTATCATCTTGCCCGTACCAGAGAGTGCCATTGCCACTATCCCCATCATTGGATACCTTGTGAGTGCCCCCTATGACTATTGCGAAGCTCTTGTTCATATCATGGGTGTTGTCTTAGGTCCACTTGGTGCGCTGGTCAGCAGTTTCACAGGATCTTCAACTTTGACCTGCGAGGAAGCACCAGCATCTTCAGAATCAGTTGCACCTTCGACAGGCACCTTCTAGTCTTCACCATTGGTGGTTACTTTGGGCTTCAGGTGTATGTTTCGATCTTTAGTGTCATTAGCTGATGCGCCTCCTCTAGCTGGTTCAGCTATTCACATCTTGTCATGTACTCTTCTGGATTCCAACACACCTTTCAACGAGGCATGAGGCAAGTGCATAATATAATGGTATTAGTACTGAGGTGTCACTGTGGGAAGTAACAATAAGGTCACTCCCTGCTCGTTTCTCTCAGAGGCTCTCTCTGCTCATCGTAAGTCGAGACACCTTGCGGTTTTTCATCTCCAACTGAAGCTTTCAACAGGATCAGCCTACGATACTTGGGCACCCCAAAGACAATGTCTTCCTTGACAAGGTCAGTACTGTTGTTGGTCCCATATCCAAAGCATCCTACTGAGCTTTATACAGTGCTTCACCTCCGCAAAGGTGGTCATTAAGCAAATGATCGAAGTGCTGGCACCTAGTGGTCTTGTGCGCACTGCTCCTGATGGTAAGATACTGTTCTAATCAGCGATTCTCTTGGTCTCATCATACTTCAAGGCCACTTTGTCTTTGTGTCTTTTGCCCTGCATTCATGCTCAAGGTGAAAGCTTACATATCTAGTGCGGTGCCGTTCTCACCTCATTACTTATAGCTTCTCTGCGTCCCGAGTTTGCTCAACTGTTGACAGGTCAGATGTAGGATGAGATCTTTGAACTCATTGGCCGCTTGATCACAATGCTTCAAGATGTTGCCATGAGAACATCACACACCACACCTGATGGCTCAACGACAACCAAGCCGGAAGGCAAGCTTGACCACACTAACCCTCTCTCGTTGGCCACCATTCATATTCTACGCTTTTCTACGTGAGGCACCATCGCTTATGTCGCTGTCAACGTGGATGATTGAGTGCTATGGTTCTGATACTTTGTTGTTAAACCAGATTCCTCACTGTTAATGGTTATAGCACCAAGAAGAAGGACCAGAGGATCTCAAGTTCAAATGTGAGCATGTTTGCCATGCAGTGCATAATCAAATATTTAACCCAAGTAGCTTTCCTTGGAGCAGACGCTAGCACAGACCAATGAACACAATCTGGGCTTCAAACCTTGACTGAGGTACATCGAAAACTCTGCCTCATCATTTTCCCCTGACGTGTATTGAATTACAGGGTATCTCACAGATCACACCATGGCAAAGGTCCATCTGGATTGTGGACAGTCGAATACTATCAGCCATACTTTGACGTTGATACCTCAACCGTCTTGAAGTGATGCTACACAACACTCCTCCCCACCTCACCTTCATACAATACATTGTGCAGTATGCTGCTGCAGTACGTGTTTCCCTTTGTCACGGTCTTTTGTTCGTTGATGGTGTCCCCCGCAGAGAGGTATCATGTTATGATGGTCAGTACCACATTGCGGCCACTTACCCCAATTATGTTGCGTGTTTTGACGCTAGCCCATGGGCAGAGTTTGCCCCACATATTACGTCAAGCCAGCAACGTTGTATGCTACTACTGCATGATCTTGAACTCTATTCCTCTGGCGACACGAAGGCAGATCTACTTGGTATGTCTACTCTTGACAGCACGCTACGCCCGGCTCAAATGAAGCTTCTTCAATGCCCCTTTCACCCATCTCTTCACCTGCCCTTCACTCACTGCTCCCTCGACTCCCCCTCGACATTCTTTCTCACCCCCCAATTTGCGATGATCTTCAGCTTTGCAAAGCTGCATCCCTTATCTCTGCTTGCCCCGCTTGGATCCTGCAAGCATGATCCACACTACAGTACAACTAAATTGGGTAAGTTTTCTGAACATCAGATCAAAACATTGACTGACATTGACTTGGGGGCCCATATTGAATGACAATTGTTGATATCGGATATGAGGTTAGATTCTAGTGTGTGTTGTAGACAGATGTTAGCGCTGCCTAATTCAGAACCTAGGCCCTGGGCCTTGGCCCTTTGGGCCTTTGCTATATTATCACTCAATATATTTACTATTATAAATCAATACAATATATCATATATCTATTCTAATGTCAAGTGTGGCTGGAGCTGGCTTGAAGCCTATGAAACGGCTCCAATGACCGACCGAGCCATGTATTACATAAGCTTAATTTGGTATGCAGCTAACCTAATTATAGCTCCGCTCTCAGCTAAAGCCGGCCACAAGCCAGAGCTGCAGCAACACTAGCTGTAGGTAAAAGCATGAAACCAAAATATACGAGTCTCCTGGTGGAT